>NC_053024.1:700849371-700986266 GCF_003073215.2 Triticum urartu | reverse complement strand
TTCTCGAACCCGTAGGGTCCGCACGCTTAAGGTTACGATGACAGTTATAATATGAGTTTTGATGTACCGAAGGTTGTTGGGAGTCCCGGATGTGATCACGGACATGACGAGGAGTCTCGAAATGGTCGAGACGTAAAGATTGATATATTGGAAGCCTATGTTTGGATATCGGAAGTGTTCCGGGTGAAATCGGGATTTTACCGGAGTACCGGGAGGTTACCGGAACCCCCCGGGAGCCATATGGGCCTTAATGGGCTTTAGTGGAAAGGAGAAAGGGGATGCCCAAGGTGGCTGCGCACCTTCCCCCTCCCCTAGTCCTATTAGGACTAGGAGAAGGTGGCCGGCCCCCCTCTCCCTCTTTCCCCCTCGGGGAATCCTAGTCCAACTAGGATTGGAGGGGGGAGTCCTACTCCCGGAAGGAGTAGGACTCCTCCTGCGCCCTCCTCCTGGCCGGCGCCCCCCTCCCCCTTGGCTCCTTTATATACTGAGGCAGAGGCACCCCAGAAACACACAAGTTGATCCACGTGATCTATTCCTTAGCCGTGTGCGGTGCCCCCAGCCACCATAGTCCTCGATAATACTGTAGCGGAGTTTAGGCGAAGCCCTGCTGCTGTAGTGCATCAAGATCGTCACCACGCCGTCGTGCTGACGGAACTCTTCCCCGACACTTTGCTGGATCAGAATCCGGGGATCGTCATCGAGCTGAACGTGTGCTCGAACTCGGAGGTGTCGTAGTTTCGGTGCTTGATCGGTTGGATCGTGAAGACGTACGACTACTTCCTCTACGTTGCGTCAACGCTTCCGCAGTCGGTCTGCGTGGGTACGTAGAAAACACTCTCCCCTCTCGTTGCTATGCATCACATGATCTTGCGTGTGCGTAGGAATTTTTTTGAAATTACTACGAAACCCAACAGTGGCATCCGAGCCTAGGTTATTTATGTTGATGTTATATGCACGAGTAGAACACAAGTGAGTTGTGGGCGATATAAGTCATACTGCCTACCAGCATGTCATACTTTGGTTCGGCGGTATTGTTGGACGAGACGACCTGGACCAACCTTACGCGTACGCTTACGCGAGACCGGTTCCCCCGACGTGCTTTGCACACAGGTGGCTTGCGGGCGACTGTCTCTCCAACTTTAGTTGAGCCAAGTATGGCTACGCCCGGTCCTTGCGAAGGTTAAAACGGAGTCTATTTGACAAACTATCGTTGTGGTTTGGATGCGTAGGTGAGATTGGTTCTTCCTTAAGCCCGTAGCAGCCACGTAAAACTTGCAACAACAAAGTAGAGGACGTCTAACTTGTTTTTGTAGGGCATGTTGTGATGTGATATGGTCAAGGCATGATGCTGAATTTTATTGTATGAGATGATCATGTTTTGTAACCGAGTTATCGGCAATTGGCAGGAGCCATATGGTTGTCGCTTTATTGTATGCAACGAAATCGCGATGTAATGCTTTACTTTATTACTAAGCGGTAGTGATAGTCGTGGAAGCATAAGATTGGCGAGACGACAACGATGCTACGATGGAGATCAAGGTGTCGCGCCGGTGACGATGGTGATCATAACGGTGCTTCGGAGATGGAGATCACAAGCACAAGATGATGATGGCCATATCATATCACTTATATTGATTGCATGTGATGTTTATCCTTTTATGCATCTTATCTTGCTTTGATTGACGGTAGCATTATAAGATGATCTCTCACTAAATTATCAAGATGTGTTCTCCCTGAGTATGCACCGTTGCCAAAGTTCGTCGTGCCCAGACACCACGTGATGATCGGGTGTGATAAGCTCTACGTCCATCTACAACGGGTGCAAGCCAGTTTTGCACACGCAGAATACTCAGGTTAAACTTGACGAGCCTAGCATATGCAGATATGGCCTTGGAACACGGAGACCGAAAGGTCGAGCGTGAATCATATAGTAGATATGATCAACATAAACGATGTTCACCATTGAAAACTACTCCATCTCACGTGATGATCGGTTATGGTTTAGTTGATTTGGATCACGTAATCACTTAGAAGGATTAGAGGGATGTCTATCTAAGTGGGAGTTCTTTAAGTAAATTAATTGAACCTAAATTTATCATGAAACTTAGTACCTGATAGTATCTTGATTGTTTATGCTTGATTGTAGATAGATGGCTCGTGTTGTTGTTCCATTGAATTTTAGTGCATTCCTTGAGAAAGCAAAGTTGAAAGATGATGGTAGCAATTACACGGTCTGGGTCCGTAACTTGAGGATTATCCTCATTGCTGCACAGAAGAATTACGTCCTGGAAGCACCGCTGGGTGCCAGGCCTGCTGCTGGAGCAACACCAGATGTTATGAACGTCTGGCAGAGCAAAGCTGATGACTACTCGATAGTTCAGTGTGCCATGCTTTACGGCTTAGAATCGGGACTTCAACGACGTTTTGAACGTCATGGAGCATATGAGATGTTCCAGGAGTTGAAGTTAATATTTCAAGCAAATGCCCGATTGAGAGATATGAGATGTTCCAGGAGTTGAAGTTAATATTTCAAGCAAATGCCCGGATTGAGAGATATGAAGTCTCCAATAAGTTCTATAGCTACAAGATGGAGGAGAACAGTTCTGTCAGTGAGCATATACTCAAAATGTCTGGGTATAATAATCACTTGATTCAATTGGGAGTTAATCTTCCAGATGATTGCGTCATTGACAGAATTCTCCAATCACTGCCACCAAGCTACAAGAGCTTCGTGATGAACTATAATATGCAAGGGATGAATAAGACTATTCCCGAGCTCTTCGCAATGCTGAAAGCTGCGGAGGTAGAAATCAAGAAGGAGCATCAAGTGTTGATGGTCAACAAGACCACTAGTTTCAAGAAAAAGGGCAAAGGGAAGAAGAAGGGGAACTTCAAAAAGAACAGCAAGCAAGTTGCTACTCAAGAGAAGAAACCCAAACCTGGACCTAAGCCTGAAACTGAGTGCTTCTACTGCAAGCAGACTGGTCACTGGAAGCGGAACTGCCCCAAGTATTTGGCGGATAAGAAGGATGGCAAGGTGAACAAAGGTATATGTGATATACATGTTATTGATGTGTACCTTACTAATGCTCGCAGTAGCACCTGGGTATTTGATACTGGTTCTGTTGCTAATATTTGCAACTCGAAACAGGGACTACGGATTAAGCGAAGATTGGCTAAGGACGAGGTGACGATGCGCGTGGGAAACTGGTTCCAAAGTCGATGTGATCGCAGTCGGCACGCTACCTCTACATCTACCTTCGGGATTAATATTAGACCTAAATAATTGTTATTTGGTGCCAGCGTTAAGCATGAACATTATATCTGGATCTTGTTTGATGCGAGACGGTTATTCATTTAAATCAGAGAATAATGGTTGTTCTATTTATATGAGTAATATCTTTTATGGTCATGCACCCTTAAGAGTGGTCTATTTTTATTTAAATCTCGATAGTAGTAACACACATATTCATAGTGTTGAAGCCAAAAGATGCAGAGTTGATAATGATAGTGCAACTTATTTGTGGCACTGCCGTTTAGGTCATATCGGTGTAAAGCGCATGAAGAAACTCCATACTGATGGACTTTTGGAACCACTTGATTATGAATCACTTGGTACTTGCGAACCGTGCCTCATGGGCAAGATGACTAAACGCCGTTCTCCGAACTATGGAGAGAGCAACAGATTTGTTGGAAATCATACATACAGATGTATGTGGTCCGATGATGTTGAGGCTCGTGGCGGTATCGTTATTTTCTCACCTCACAGATGATTTAGCAGATATGGGTATATCTACTTAATGAAACATAAGTCTGAAACATTTGAAAAGTTCAAGATTTCAGAGTGAAGTTGAAAATCATCGTAACAAGAAAATAAAGTTTCTACGATCTGATCGTGGAGGAGAATATTTGAGTTACGAGTTTGGTGTACATTTGAAACAATGCGAATAGTTTCGCAACTCACGCCACCCGGAACACCACAGCGTAATGGTGTGTCCGAACGTCGTAATCGTACTTTACTAGATATGGTGCGATCTATGATGTCTCTTACTGATTTACCGCTATCGTTTTGGGGTTATGCTTTAGAGACGGCCGCATTCACGTTAAATAGGGCACCATCAAAATCCGTTGAGACGACGCCTATGAACTATGGTTTGGCAAGAAACCAAAGTTTGTGTCGTTTCTGAAAGTTTGGGGCTGCGATGCTTAATGTGAAAAAGCTTCAACCTGATAAGCTCGAACCCAAATCGGAGAAATGTGTCTTCATAGGATATCCAAAGGAGACTATTGGATACACCTTCTATCACAGATCTGAAGGCAAGACTTTTGTTGTAAGTTCGGAAACTTTCTGGAGAAGGAGTTTCTCTCGAAAGAAGTGAGTGGGAGGAAAGTAGAACTTGACGAGGTAACTGTACCTGCTCCCTTATTGGAAAGTAGTACATCACAGAAAACTGTTTCTGTGACACCTACACCAGTTAGTGAGGAAGCTAATGATGATGATCATGAAACTTCAGAACAAGATACTACTGAACCTCGTAGATCAACCAGAGTAGAGATCCGCACCAGAGTGGTACGGTAATCCCTGTTCTGGAAGTCATGCTAGCTAGATCATGATGAACCTAAACTATGAAGAAGCGATGGTGAGCCCAGATTCCGCAAAATGGCTTGAAGCCATGAAATCTGAGATGGGATCCATGTATGAGAACAAAGTATGGACTTTGGTTGACTTGCCCGATGATCGGCAAGCAATTGAGAATAAATGGATCTTCAAGAAGAAGACTGACGCTGACGGTAATATTACTGTCTACAAAGCTCGACTTGTCGCAAAAGGTTTTCGGACAAGTTCAAGGGGATTGACTACGATGAGACCTTCTCACCCGTAGCGATGCTTAAGTCTGTCCGAATCATGTTAGCAATTGCCGCATTTTATGATTATGAAATTTGGCAGATGGATGTCAAAACTGCATTCCTGAATGGATTTCTGGAAGAAGAGTTGTATATGATGCAACCAGAAGGTTTTGTCGATCCAAAGGGAGCTAACAAAGTGTGCAAGCTCCAGCGATCCATTTATGGACTGGTGCAAGCCTCTCGGAGTTGGAATAAACGCTTTGATAGTGTGATGAAAGCATTTGGTTTTATACAGACTTTCGGTGAAGCCTGTATTTACAAGAAAGTGAGTGGGAGCTCTGTAGCATTTCTGATATTATATGTGGATGACATATTACTGATTGGAAATGATATAGAATTTCTGGATAGCATAAAGGGATACTTGAATAAGAGTTTTTCAATGAAAGACCTCGGTGAAGCTGCTTACATATTAGGCAATAAGATCTATAGAGATAGATCAAGACGCTTAATTGGACTTTCACAAAGCACATACCTTGACAAAGTTTTGAAGAAGTTCAAAATGGATCAAGCAAAGAAAGGGTCTTGCCTGTGTTACAAGGTGTGAAGTTGAGTCAGACTCAATGCCCGACCACTGCAGAAGATAGAGAGAAAATGAAAGATGTTCCCTATGCTTCAGCCATAGGCTCTATCATGTATGCAATGCTGTGTACCAGACCTGATGTGTGCCTTGCTATAAGTTTAGTAGGGAGGTACCAAAGTAATCCAGGAGTGGATCACTGGACAGCGGTCAAGAACATCCTGAAATACCTGAAAAGGACTAAGGATATGTTTCTCATATATGGAGGTGACAAAGAGCTCATCGTAAAAGGTTACGTTGATGCCAAGCTTTGACACTGATCCGGACGATTCTAAATCGCAAACCGGATACGTGTTTACATTAAACGGTGAAGCTGTTAGTTGGTGCAGTTCTAAACAAAGCGTTGTGGCGGGATCTACATGTGAAGCGGAGTACATAGTTGCTTCAGAAGCAGCAAATGAAGGAGTCTGGATGAAGGAGTTCATATCCGATCTAGGTGTCATACCTAGTGCATCGGGTCCAATGAAAATCTTTTGTGACAATACTGGTGCAATTGCCTTGGCAAAGGAATCCAGATTTCACAAGAGGACCAAGCACATCAAGAGACGCTTCAATTCCATCCGGGATCTAGTCCAGGTGGGAGACATAGAGATTTGCAAGATACATACGGATCTGAATGTTGTAGACCCGTTGACTAAGCCTCTTCCACGAGCAAAACATGATCAGCACCAAGGCTCCATGGGTGTTAGAATCATTACTGTGTAATCTAGATTATTGACTCTAGTGCAAGTGGGAGACTGAAGAAATATGCCCTAGAGGCAATAATAAAGTTATTATTTATTTCCTTATATCATGATAAATGTTTATTATTCATGCTAGAATTGTATTAACCGGAAACATAATACATGTGTGAATACATAGACAAACAGAGTGTCACTAGTATGCCTCTACTTGACTAGCTCGTTAATCAAAGATGGTTATGTTTCCTAACCATGAACAAAGAGTTGTTATTTGATTAACGAGATCACATCATTAGGTGAATGATCTGATTGACATGACCCATTCCATTAGCTTAGCACCCAATCGTTTAGTATGTTGCTATTGCTTTCTTCATGACTTATACATGTTCCTATGACTATGAGATTATGCAACTCCCGTTTGCCGGAGGAACACTTTGTGTGCTACCAAACGTCACAACGTAAATGGGTGATTATAAAGGTGCTCATATTCTTAGCCGTGTGCGGTGCCCCCTTCCAGCATAGTCCTCGATAATATTGTAGCAGTGCTTAGGCGAAGCCCTGCGACAGTAGAACATCAAGATCGTCACCACGCCGTCGTGCTGACGGAACTCTTCCCCGACACTTTGCTGGATTGGAGTCCAGGGATCGTCATCGAGCTGAACGTGTGCTAGAACTCGGAGGTGTCGTAGTTCCGGTGCTTGATCGGTCGGGCCGTGGAGACGTACGACTACATCAACCAAGTTAACTCTTCCGTTGTTGATCTACAAGGGTACGTAGATCACACTCTCCCCCTCTCGTTGCTATGCATCACCATGATCTTGCGTGTGCGTAGGAATTTTTTTGAAATTACTACGTTCCCCAACACAAAGAGGATGCCAAGTTGTTGCGATGGCACAAAGAAGACCGTAAGAAAGACGGGAAGTTGAGAGTACCCGCTGACGGGTCGCGGTGGAGAAATTTCGAGAGAAAGTGGCGGGACTTTGCAGATGACACAGGGAACGTATGGTTTGGTTTAAGTGCAGATGGCATTAATTCATTTCGGGAATAGAGCGGCAACCATAGCACTTGGCCCGCGACACTATGTATGTATAACCTTCCTCCTTGGTTGTGCATGAAGCGGAAGTTCATTGTGATGCCAGTGCTCATCCAAGGCCCTAAGCAACCCAACAACGACATTAATGTGTACCTAAGGTCATTAGTTGGAGAAATTTTACAGCTATGGAATAAAAAAGGTGTACGTGTGTGGGATGAGCACAAACAGTAGGAATTTGACCTATGAGCGTTGCTGTTTGTAACCATCAATGATTGGCCTACTCTTAGTAACCTTTCAGGACAGATAAACAAGGATACAACGCATGCACACGTTGTTTAGATGAGACTGAAAGTATATATTTGGATAAATGCAAGAAGAATGTGTACCTAGGACATCGTCGATTTCTCCCGACCAAGCATGCCTTAAGAAAGAAAGGCAAGCATTTCAAAGGTGAGGCGGATCACTAGAACAAGCCTGTCCTCCGTACTGGTGCTGATATACTTGATATGGTCAAGGATTTACAACTAATCTTTGGAAAGGGTCCTGGCGGACAATCTGTTTCGAATGACGCTGAGGGACACGCAGACATGTGGAAGAACAAATCTATATTTTGGGACCTACTCTATTGGAAAGACCTAGAGGTCCGCTCTGCAATCAATGTGATGCACATGACAAAGAATGTTTGCGTGAACCTGCTAGGCTTCTTGGGCATGTAGAGGAAGACAAAAGATACACCGGAGGCATGGGAGGACCAGCAACGTGTGAACAAAAAAGACGACATGCATCCAAAGCAGTATCAAGGTCCTGCCAGCTACGCTCTTACCAAAGTAGAGAAGAAAATCTTCTTTGAATGCCCGCTCAGTATTAAGGTCCCGTCTTGCTTCTCGTTAAATATAAAGGGAATAATAAATACGGCAGAGAAAAATTTCAGAACCTAAATTCTCATGACTGCCACGTGATTATGACGCAACTGCTTCCGGTTGCATTGAGGGGGCTTCTACCAGAAAATGTTCGATTAGCCATTGTGAAGCTATGTGCATTCCACAATGCAATTTCTCAGAAGGTAATCGATCCAGAAATACTACCAAGCTTACGGAATGATTTGGTCCAATGTCTTGTCAGTTTCGAGCTGTTGTTCCCACCATCCTTCTTCAATATTATCACACACGTCCTAGTTCACCTAGTCGACGAGATTGCCATTCTGGATCCTGTATTCCTACACAATATGTTCCCCTTTGAGAGGTCCATGGGAGTCTTAAAGAAATATGTTCGTAACTGTGCTAGGCCAGAAGGAAACATCTCCACGGGCCATCAAACAGATGAGGTCATTGGGTTTTCTGTTGACTTTATTCCTGACCTTAAGCCGATTGGTGTCCCTCATTCGCGGTATGAGGGGAGACTAACTCGAAAAGGCACGCTATGAGCGGATTCAATAATATGTAGGGACAGGCATTCTTAGGTTCAAGCACACTACACAGTTCTACAGAATTCTATCTTGGGGACCACGTATGTCAATGAACACAAGAATATTCTACGCTTCAAACACCCAGAGCAGTCTGACGACTGGATTACATGTGAACACATCAGGACTTTCGGCAGTTGGTTGCAAACACATCTCATGGGTAACAACTAACAACATTGTTGGAGATGAGCTGTACTTGTTGGCCAGGACACCATCTTATCAAGGGTACGAGATAAATGGGAATACATTTTACACGATCGCCCAAGATAAAAAGAGCACCAACCAAAACAGTGGTGTCCGCTTTGATCCAGCAACCAATAAGGAAAATGACACATATTATGGATACATAATGGACATATGGGAACTTGGCTATGGACATGATTTTAAAGTCCCTTTGTTTCGGTGCAAATAGGTCAATCTGTCAGGAGGCGGGGTACAGGTATACCCGCAGTACTGAATGACAACAGTGGAACTCAACAATCTTGGGTACACAAATGAACCATTCGTCCTAGCCAATGATGTGGCGCAGGTTTTCTATGTGAAGGACATGTCTACCAAACCGAGAAAAAGAAAAGATAAGGAAACGAATACATCATACGATGAGCCAAAGGACCACATAATTCTTTAAGGGAAAAGAAACATCGTGGGAGTGGAGGACAAGACAGACATGTCTGAAGATTATGAAAAGTTTCATAAAATTCCTACCTTCAAAGTGAAGGCTGACTCAAGCATCCTGTTAAATGATGAAGATTATCCATAGTTACGGCGCAATAACCAAGGGACACACGCGAAGAAAAAGTGAAGACTTTCCCTCTAGTGAAGACAACATATCAGGTGGCTCTAATCTAGAATATCACTGTAGTTACATGTCAAGAGATGAAATCCTTTTTGTAATAGATGAGTTTTCATCCGAAACCTTGATACTTCGAAAGAGATTGTCCAGTTTGTACACGAAGTGCATCCAGTTTCTCCCGTAACCCTCTCAACTTTTTAGCACATGCTATGTGGGCGAAATTATGATACCATGCCAAGTTTCAACATTTCCAGAATTCATTTATAGTGCTTTTCAATTTTATGGTCATTTAGCTCAAAATAAATCATTAAATGCATCAAAAATAGCAAATGAAGTCAGAAAAGGGTTGAAAATTGACCATGAGCCTTTGAATGGTGCATATTGAATGCACAAAAGGTCTGGAGTTAAAATAAGTTAAAAAATAAAATTCCTTTGTAATAGATGAGTTTTCGTCCAAAACCCGGATACTTCGAAAGAGATTGTCCAGTTTGTACACGAAATACATCCAATTTTCCTGTAACGCTCTCAACTTTTTAGCACATGCTATGTGGGTGAACCCCTATCAAAGAAACCCGCCTAAACACATCAACGAAGGATATCTCTCCATACCTTTCTGCATAATAAAGGGTACAATCGTCTTTTTCGAAAATACGTCGCCCGCATCGAGCACGGCTCCGAGCCCAGCCCATTTACTCTTTTCTTTTTGGTTCCATTTACTCTATTTCTTTTCTGGTAAAAAGGGGAAAATGTACAGCGACTTCATTCGAACATGTGACCTCCCGATTAACTGCAATCGAATCAACCAACTTGGACAGCTAACCCATCATGCCTATTTTAGTTCTTTTTCCATTTTCCAATCAACGCTAAAAAATGGGACCTTGCACGGCTCGCTCCCCAGCGCGCCATTTTAAGCTCGCCCATGTGCGGCGCACTCGGTTTTTTTAATTTGGGTTTCTTTTTTAGTTTTCTTTTCCTTTTTCAAGTCTGGTTTGGTTTTTGTATTCTATATTAAATGAAAAGGAATTTCAAACAATTCCAAAATTTGAAAAAATTGTACTTCTGAAAAACAATGTTCAAGAAATCAAAAATATTTGTGATTTTACAAGAAAATGTTCACATATTCAGAAAATGTGTTTGTATTCGAAAAATGTAATAAAATTGAATAAATTTCCGCAAATTTAAATGTTGCTCATGCATTTTAAAAAGTTCAAAAATTTATAAAATGTTCATGAATTACAAAAAGGTTCCTAGGTTCAAAAAAGGTTCCTGAATTTAAAACATTCTCATACAAAACAAAGAAAAATGTTCATGTACACGAAAATACTTACCCCAATTTTGAAAAAAATGTTCGCTTATTCAAAACAAATATTTACGGGTTTAAAAGATGTTCACTATTCCAAAAATGTATTCTAAATTGTGAAAAAATGTACGTTAATTTTTAAAGTTTTCACATGTTCTGAAATTTTCATGAGTTTAAAAAATATTCATGATTCTAAAAAATTCCTCACGATTTGAGAATATATGTCAGCAAAAAATAAAAATAAAATAAACAAAGAAAGAAAGGAAGAAAAATAAAAGAAACATAAAAGAAAAAGGCAAAAGGAAAAAGAAAAAAGAAAAAGGAACACAAAAGAAAAAAAGGAAAGAGTAAAAGCAAGAAAAATATGGCAAAAACTAAAGGAAAACGGAAATACCAGCGGGGAAGGAGTCTGAAACGGTCCTGGCCGAAAGAAAATCGGTTGCTTTGCGGTACACGCTTCGTCTCTAATGAGCGACATACACGCCAAATAACAGACGCCCCAAAAACACATAGCGGCTTTGTTGTTTGATTTTTCTTTTGTTTTAGGTGGTATTTTCTTCGGTTTTTACGTCTCGTTCTCTTATCTTTTTTTATTTCTTTTCTGCTTCATTATTAAATCATGATTTTTTGTTAAATTCATGAATCTTTCAAAGACGTGAATATTTTCTTAAATTTGTGAACTTCTTTAAAAATCCATGAACTTTTTTCGAATGCGTGAACCTTTTTGCAAATCCATGAATTTTATCAATCCACGAACTCTTTTCAACTTTTATATTTTTTTTATCAAAACCCATGAATTTTTTCAAAGTCATGAACTTATTTTAAAATTCTATAAACTTTTTGAAATTTGCGAACTTCATTTTTCAAAATCAATCAAAAATTGTGACCATGATTTATTTTTGGATGCATGAAATGACCCCAAATTTGCCGAACAGGTGGGTATGCCCATGTTAGGCATCCATGTCAAATTTGAACTAATTTTGACACCGTATGCAAGTTGCGTCATGTCCAACCGTTTGTCGGTCATTTTTCACCTAGAAAGCATCAGAAAAATGCAAGATTTGTCGAAAAACAAAAACAACTTGGCTCGGTGCCTTTAATTGGTCATTTACGCTCATGAGAAAAAAAATCTTATCTAAAGGATGCCAACAAAACGCGCTCTCAAACGGAGCCTTGTTGCCTAACCAAACACCCCTCCATTGAACATGGTCTATTTTTAGACATGCAAGAAATAACCCCAACTTTTTCGAGCAAGTGGGCATGCCATGGTAGGCATCCATGTCAGGTTTGAACGAATTCTGATACATTATGCAACTTGTGTCCCATCCGACCATTTATCGGGCTTTTCTCACTAAGAAAACTCTAAAAAATGCAAAGCTAGTTGAAAACTCAAACAACTTGGGATGATGCCTTGAATTTGTAATATAAGGCTATGAAAAAAATGGAGCCAATTCAAGGATGTCGAGAAACAACGTGCTCTCAAACGAAGCCTTCTGGGCTACCCGAAAATGGTCTAGTTTTGCACACTCTTAAAATGACGCCAACTTTTGCAAGTAGGTGGGCGTGCCCATGGTGCGTCCATGCTAGGATTGAATGATTTCCGACAACGTAGTTAAGTTGTGACGCGTCCGACCATTTATCGACCCTTTTTGACAGAGAAAACTCTAGAATTGGTCATACAAAGCCAATGAAAAGAATGGAGTCATTTGATGGTTTTCAAGAAACAACGTGCTCTCAATCGGGGCTTTCTAGCCTACCCAAACACCCTATGATGAACATGGTGTTTTCGGGACATTCTTGAAATTACTAGAATTTTTGCCAGAAGGTGGGCATGCCCATGGTAGGCATCCCATGCCAAGTTGAAGAAAAAATATTTAAAATTATAATTTAAACAGGAACTTAAAACTGTTATTTAAATTTTTTAACATAACTAATAAATACAAAGGGATAAAAGGTAAAAGGATAATAATTGAAAGAATTCAATAAATATTTGACGGGAAAAAGAATTTAAAATCCTAATTTTAAAAATTTCTTAAAACTAACAATATTTCAAAAAAAATCGACCAAAAAGAATAATAAATTCGACAGGAGAAAATGAATTAATGATAAACGACAAGAGTGACAAAAAATGAAAAAAAAACTTAGGCCTTGGCCCAACTAGATGACGGTATCGCTCCCGTCGGACGCCTATTTCTAAACTTATATGCATTTCAAAAAAGTGCTCACATTTCCCAAAAATGCTTGGAAAAATCAAAAATTGTTCATGTCATAATTTTATGTTCCAATTTAAAAAAACCGTTCATGTTTTCCATTTTTTTTCTTAATTTCGGAAAATGTTCACGAAAATAAAAAAATGTTTGGGATTTTCCAAAAAATAAAGAAGTTAAAAATATTTCTTATTTTGAATTTCTGTTCACTGATTCCAAAATAAAAACAGGATCTAAAAATTATCCCCTATTTAACAAATTATTAACAATTTCAAAAAAAGTTTGCTTTTCCCAATTTTGGTCGAAGTTTCTAAAAATGTTCTCATGTTTTCAAAAAATATTCATGTTTTTATTTTTCCCATGTTTTTCTTAAAATAGTTGAAATTTAAACAAGAAACTGCATTTTTACAAAGTGTTCAGGTTAAAAAATTGTTTATATTTTTTCAAAAGATATCCGGAATCCCAAAAGTTCTTCACATTTTCGAAAAATATTTTGGAATTTCGAAAATTATTCATATTTTTCAATGAAGTTTGGAGATTCATAAATTATTTGCTATTTATCAAAACTATTCGGCATGCGCAAATTGTTCACATTTTTTTCAAGAAAACTTTCATTTTTTTTAAGCAATTGTTTTAGGTATGAACGCTGTAGTGTTGTCCTTATATAATTCGTGCTATAAAAAATCACAAGCTGTGACTTGTTTGATTTTCCCAATAGCCTAATTCTCACATGGAACTACAGCGGGAATATCGCCTAATTCTCACCTATCTTCGCAGATTCCCTATTGAGCTCGGGATTTTTTACAAGTCACATTTGTGATTTTCCCTTCGGCAATAGCCTGAGATCTCAAGTTCGAGTCCTCTAGAAATTCTTTTTTCCGAATATTTTTTCTACAAAAAAACTGATAGACGTGATTTAATGGGACAGCCTAGGTGCGTGAGAAGTGACGGACGTGACTAAAAAGGCTGGCCCAAGAGCGCGAGAATAGACGCAGAAAGCCTCGTACATGCATACAAAAAAGTGGGTATATTGTGTCAAAGGTCCGTATTGCGCTTTATATGTTTTGTGAGTGCTGTTGGCAGAGCTTATTTTCGGCATGGATCAATTAGTATTGGGCTGAGCAATGCAATGGACCAATGACCAGTGGCCTAAATTTCACATGAAACTTTGGTTTTGTTCTTTTTTTTGGTTATGTTGTGTCAAAGGTCCGTATTGTCCTTTATACGTTTTGTGAGGGGGGTTGGCAGAACTTGTTTTTGGCATGGATCGATTAGTATTGAGCTGAGCAGTGCAATGGACCAATGGTCAACGGCCTAAATTTCACATGAAACTTTGGTTTTGTTCTTTTTTGGGGTGAACACTGTGGTAGTTTTTCCCACAGATTTTCCCTTCAAATTGATGAGCACCATGACAAGCAAGGTTGTATGTTGAGTTGAACCTCTTGGGTGTATATCATGGTTTCATTGTATGGAGGGTCCTGTGTGCATAGTCATATTGTATGGTGAATGTTTTTTTCCATCAAGTTTGGGTGCTTAACACGCACTGGTAGAAAAAGGGCCTATAGTCCCGGTTCGTAAGGGCCTTTAGTCCCGGTTCCGGAACCGGGACTAAAGTGCCGGTACTAATACCTCCCCCCTTTAGTCCCGGTTCAATCCAGAACCGGGACTAAAGGCCCTCCACGTGGGCAGTGCGCAGAGCCCAGTCAGGAGACTCTTTGGTCCCGGTTGGTGGCACCAACCGGGACCAATAGGCATCCACGCATCAGCATTTCTGTGGCTGGGGTTTTTTTTTGAAAGGGGGGGTTGGGGTTTTGGGGGGTTAATTTAGGTGTTTCATATATTATGTTAGCTAGCTATAATTAATAGAGAGAAGTGTCCTCTCTTATGTCCGTGCTTGGTCGACGCTACGTACTATACATACGTATAGAGAGGACTAGACATGCTGGCTAGCTAGTAAGCAAACGAAGGAAACAGAAGATCGTCATGAACATATATGCATACAGAGAGAAGTGATATCGACCACCTCTCCTTCTCCGAGAGATTGGTCGAACAACAAGTTCTCGTATATCTATCTGACACTACCGGCTACATATATACAATAATTATCTCTTACAAATATAATCATACGGACTCAGGGTCCACATAGAATTCTCCGTCTTCAGGGATCACATGGTCAAGAAAGAATGCCGCCAATTCCTCTTGAATTGCTCGCATGCGAGCTGGTGCTAGGAGTTCATCCCGCTTCCGAAACATCTAATTTGAAGAAGGGGGTCAATACATATATATATGAATGAATGAAACTCAACACAAATGATGGTAATAAAATAAAATTGTGAATGTTGTTATTTACGTACTTCATATTGTTCGTTAGAGTACCCGCCCCGCTCACAGGTCGTGTGGCGGATGGACTCGCAGATGTAGTATCCACAGAAATCATTCCCTTGTTCCCGCCACAACCACTTTACAAGAAATAGAGGTCAATCAAACTGATAAGTAAGAATGCTAAATGGTATTGATGAAACTAGCGCTTGAATCACTAGGAGATGCGCGGAACATGCTACTATAGTACTTACTTTCGGGTGTCTAAATTCCAGCTCCTTCGGCAGTCCCGAAACTGTTTTGGTGAATTTTCTCCAAACCCTGCCGGACAAAGAAAACAATTACTTGATATCAGGAAATGAACAAAGTTGCTGATATGGTGGATAATGATCGATTTAACTTACTTCTGGAGTATTTGAGTCATGTCTGCATAGTCCTGGGGATCTTTTCGTTTAGAGTCTAAGACGGTTACTACTCCCTGCTCAAGCTTAATCTCTAGGAGAATATAGTGGAAACTGCACACACATGCATAACTCATCAATTACATTACTATAACCTTGACTAATATATAAGGGAAACCGAATACGCACAAGACAGTAACACTCACCTGAAGTTGTAAGGAAAGAGTATTATATCTTTGTTTTGATTTATTATGAACGATCGTAGCAAGTTGGCCTCGGTAGCTGCGGCATGAAGTTTAACCTCAGTTGCATCTATGAGATATGTGTTAATGAACCCAATATCACCGACTTGTCTTTTCTTCAATTCGGCGATCTTCAATCTGCATAATATAGTGAGGATGATTATAAATACATGCAATGAAAGAGCTAAGCTATATAGAGAGACTTAATGACAGAAGTAGTACTACTTACAGACAGTAGCAGGCGACCATTGTTTTATCGAGGGCCAATTGATTGAAAAACTGATAGAACTCCTCAAATGGAACAGGCAACAGATCAATTCCAACGAGGTCATGCTCCTTTTTAACTTTCACATACAAAGTACTCCTCCCCCCAGAGTCTCTGCAGATTTTCAAGTACCAATCATGCAATCTTCGCATCATCGTTGATAGAGATCTTTCATCTTAGACGAGAGGCTTCCCGTACTCGTATCTTTGTATCTGCACGTCCATGGGTTCATAATGTACTTCGTCGGGCAGGTAATCTGCAAGATTGCTATAACCGGGCACCATCCTCGGATCATTAGCGACGTTGTGGCTAGGCACCTTGAGCGGGGGGCATGATTGCTTCGCTTGTTCGCCGAGCTGGGCAATTTGTTTCCCAGCTCGTCGTTCTTTCAGCCTTTGATCACTGACAGTACTTCCCGACCGCTCCGCTTCGGCAAATTCCTTTCCAATAATGCGGTCATAGTTTCCTTTCGGCGGATCAGACTTCGGTGGTTTTGTCAGGGCAGCCAGAGTGCGCTTCACTTTCACCCGATCTACCTTCTCCTCCGGAGGTGGATGTTTCTTTGCTTTCACCCCTTCAAAGAAGTTCCTCACTTCTTCTCGCGCGATCTCGGCGTTCTCCTCCAGGGTCCTCTCATATGGTAACTTCTCTGGAGTCTTCAGAGAAGGACCGAATCTGTATGTCCTCCCGCCTCTGGTTGTACTGCTAGACGCCGACCGAGCAGATGTAGCGGTTGTCTTCTTTACTTGCTTAAGAGGCGGAGGAGAAGGACTACGACGCGCCGGAGCAGCTGGAGCGGCGGCAGGTCTCTTCCGCCCTTGCTGACGAGGCGGAGAAGGAGGAGGCTGGCTGCTCGGGCGCGTCGGCGCAGGCGGAGAAGGAGGCGGAGTGCCGCCATGCGCCGGAGAAGGAGCCGGCCGAGGGCCCTGATCGTCACTCGCCGGAGGAGGAGGCGGTGGAGGCGGAGTGCCCTGACTCGCCGGAGGAGGAGGAGGAGGAGGCGGTGGCGTCCAGTTCGGAAGGTTGATGAGCTCCTTCTGCCATAGGCATGGAGTCTTCAGAGCAGACCCCAGCCGAGTCTCCCCTTCACCGGTAGGGTGGTCAAGCTGGAGGTCCTCAAATCCCTCCGTTATCTCACCCACCATCACCCTAGCATATCCTTCTGGAATCGGCCGGCAGTGAAAAGTTGCGCCGGGTTCAGTAGGATAAACAGAGCCAACAGCCGCCTTGACCTTCAAATTCATCCATTGCGTCATAAGGTGGCAATTTTGAGACTCCGTTATAGCATCCACGGGATAGCTGGCAGGAGCCGTCAAGGCATGCTCCGGCTGAAGCAGCTCGGTGGAAGCCACGCTGCTTCTGCGCTGAGATGGCGGGGTAGCTTCGGGGGAGGCTTCGGCAGTATGTTTGCTGCGATTTGCTTCTCGTTCCTCTATCGCGTCTACCCTTGCTTGCAGCGCCTGCATTTGGGTCTGCTGCACTTTTTTCCTCCTCTCATGGGATTTGTAACCGCCTGCGTCCGGAAACCCAACCTTCCACGGAATGGAGCCTGGCGTGCCTCGTGTTCGTCCAGGGTGCTCAGGATTCCCGAGGGCCATTGTGAGCTCGTCGTTCTCTCTGTCTGGAAAGAACGTCCCTTCTTGTGCTGCTTCGATATACTGCTTAAGCTTACTGACTGGTATGTCCATTTGATCGTTCGTCCAAATGCACTTCCCTGTTACAGGGTCCAGGGTTCCGCCAGCCCCGAAGAACCAAGTCCAGCAACGGTCTGGCCAGTTAATTGTCTCTGGTTCGATCCCTTTATGAACCAGATCATTCTCAGTCTTGGACCACTTAGGCTGGGCTACGAGGTAGCCACCTGACCCCGTGCAATGGTGAAGCTTCTTCTTCGCAGCATTTTGCTTGTTTGTCGCCGACATCTTCTGACTCTTTTCCGATGTCTTGTGGGCCACAAATGCGGGCCAGTGATCTCTGATCTTCTCATATCTGCCCTTGAATTCTGGTGTCTCATTATTTTCGACAAACTTATTCAGCTCTTTCTTCCACCTCCTGAATAGTTCTGCCATCCTCTTCAGAGCAAAAGACTTGATTAATTTCTCTTTAACTGGGTTCTCTGGATTATCCTCAGGCGGTAGGGTGAAATTTGACTTCAGCTCAGTCCAAAGATCATTTTTCTGCATATCATTGACATAAGAGACCTTAGGGTCTTCTGTAGCCGGCTTAAACCATTGCTGGATGCTTATCGGGATCTTGTCCCTAACCAGAACCCCGCACTGAGCAACAAATGCGCTCTTTGTCCGGAGGGGTTCAATAGGTTGGCCGTCGGGCGCGATTGCTATGATCTCAAACTTTTCATCCGAGCTCAACTTTTTCTTCGGGCCTCGTCTCTTTACCGAAGTTGTGCTCGATCCGGAGGGCTAGAAAAAAGAACAAAGACTTAATTAATATGTGTACATACCAAAACAATGAATGCATCAATCAGCTAGTCAGCATAGGCTTAACTAATATATATACCTGGCCGGACTCGGTTCGGTCACCGGAGCCGTCATCACGGTCTCCTTCTTGCACCGGCATTGGGTCATCGGAGCCGTCCTCATGTTCTTCTTCTTGCACCGGCATTAGGTCACCGTAGCCAGCTTGTTCACCCTCTCCTTCCAGACCATCGGTTTCGTTGAGAAACAACGAGATGGCATCACTTCCTTCTGCGATTATGTCCCTCAACAACGCTTCTTTTGTTGCTTCGTCTAAGGCGGTGTCCATAGTTTCTACAAATATTTACAACATGGCAATTATTATTCAAACATGACAGATGGATATATTAGTGCCAAACGTAGAACTAGCTACCTAATCATAGTAAGCTATCAGGAGGGGGTATATATCGACAACGATGACACTACATCTATGTCCCTCGACGACCCTCGTTCCCGATAAAAAAAGAGGAAGAAGAAGAAAAAGAAGAGGAGAAGAAAGAATAGAGGAGAAGAACCCTCGAACCCTCGACCCCTAGACGACCCTCTTCTTCCTCTCATGTTGGAGAGGATCTCCGAGGGGTTGGGAGGTTGCCTAGTGTCAAAGGATTCAACAAAACCATGTCTTCATCATTAGGCGAAAGTAACATGTGCATGATGGTACGAAGCTCTTCAAAGTTGTTCTGGAACGGAGTCCCAGATAGGATAATTTGCTTTTTGGTACAAAGTTCAGCAAGAGCCTTCCGAATATCGCTATTTGGAAGGCCTTTGCCGAATTCGTACCAAAAGGCGGATTATTCTATCCGGGACTCCATTCCAGAACAACTTTGCAGAACTTCGTACCAAATATGCCCTAGAGGCAATAATAAAGTTATTATTTATTTCCTTATATCATGATAAATGTTTATTATTCATGCTAGAATTGTATTAACCGAAAACATAATACATGTGTGAATACATAGACAAACAGAGTGTCACTAGTATGCCTCTACTTGACTATCTCGTTAATCAAAGATGGTTATGTTTCCTAACCATGAACAAAGAGTTGTTATTTGATTGGCGAGGTCACATCATTAGTTGAATGATCTGATTGACATGACCCATTTCATTAGCTTAGCACTCGATCGTTTAGTATGTTGCTATTGCTTTCTTCATGACTTATACATGTTCCTATGACTATGAGATTATGCAACTCCCGTTTGCCTGAGCAACACTTTGTGTGCTACCAAACGTCACAACGTAAAAGGGTGATTATAAAGGAGCTCTACAGGTGTCTCCAAAGGTAGATGTTGGGTTGGCGTATTTCGAGAATAGGATTTGTCACTCCAATTGTCGGAGAGGTATCTCTGGGCCCTCTCGGTAATGCACATCACATAAACCTTGCAAGCATTGCAACTAATGAGTTAGTTGCGGGATGGTGTATTACAGAACGAGAAAAGAGACTTGCCGGTAACGAGATTGAACTAGGTATTGGATACCGACGATCGAATCTCGGGCAAGTAACATACCGATGACAAAGGGAACAACGTATGTTGTTATGCGGTCTGGCCGATAAAGATCTTCGTAGAATATGTAGGAGCCAATATGGGCATCCAGGTCCCGCTATTGGTTATTGACCAGAGATGTGTCTCAGTCATGTCTACATTGTTCTCGAACCGTAGGGTCCGCACGCTTAATGTTACGATGACAGTTATTATGAGTTTATGCATTTTGATGTACCGAAGTTAGTTCGGAGTCCCGGATGTGATCACGGACATGACGAGGAGTCTCGAAATGGTCGAGACATAAAGATTGATATATTGGAAGCCTATGTTTGGATATCGAAAGTGTTCCGGGTGAAATCGGGATTTTACCGGAGTACCGGGAGGTTACCGGAACCCCCCGGGAGCTATATGGGCCTTAGTGGGCTTTAGTGGAAAGGAGAAGGGGCAGCCCATGATGGGCCGCGCGCCTCCCCCCTCCCCTAGTCCTATTAGGACTAGGAGAGGTGGCCGGCCCCTCTCTCTCTCTCCCCCTCGGGGAATCCAATTCCAACTAGGATTGGGGGGGGGGGAGTCCTACTCCCGATAGGAGTAGGACTCCTCCTGCGCCACCATAGGGCCGTCCGAACCCCTCCCCCTTGGCTCCTTTATATACGGGGGCAGGGGGGCACCTCTAGACACACAAGTTGATCCTTGAGATCGTTCCTTAGCCGTGTGCGGTGCCCCCTGCCACCATATTCCACCTCGATCATATTGTAGCGGTGCTTAGGCGAAGCCCTGCGACGGTAGAACATCAAGATCGTCACCACGCCGTCGTGCTGACGGAACTCTTCCCTGATACTTTGCTGGATCGGAGTCCGGGGATCGTCATCGAGCAGTACGTGTGCTAAGAACTCGGAGGTGCCGGAGTAACGGTGCTTGGATCGGTCGGATCGGGAAGACGTACGACTACTTCCTCTATGTTGTGTGATCGCTTCCGCAGTCGGTCTGCGTGGGTACGTAGACAACACTCTCCCCTCTCGTTGCTGTGCATCACCAGGAAAATTTTGAAATTACTACGTTTCCCAACAGTGGCATCCGAGCCTAGGTTTTATGGTTTGATGTTATATGCACGAGTAGAACACAAGTGAGTTGTGGGCGATATAAGTCATACTGCCTACCAGCATGTCATACTTTGGTTTGGCGGTATTGTTGGACGAGACGACCCGGACCGACATTACGCGTACGCTTACGCGAGACCGGTTCTCCCGACGTGCTTTGCACATAGGTGGCTTGCGGGCGACTGTCTCTCCAACTTTAGTTGAACCGAGTGTGGCTACGCCCGGTCCTTGCGAAGGTTAAAACGGAGTCTATTTGACAAACTATCATTGTGGTTTTGATGCGTAGGTGAGATTGG
Organism: Triticum urartu; assembly: GCF_003073215.2. Classification (NCBI taxonomy): domain Eukaryota; kingdom Viridiplantae; phylum Streptophyta; class Magnoliopsida; order Poales; family Poaceae; genus Triticum; species Triticum urartu. The sequence continues at coordinate 700,964,734 of NC_053024.1, read as the reverse complement.
TTCTTGCTTAAGCCCGTAGCAGCCACGTAAAATTTGCAACAACAAAGTAGAGGACGTCTAACTTGTTTTTGCAGGGCATGTTGTGATGTGATATGGTCAAGACATGATGCTGAATTTTATTGTATGAGATGATCATGTTATGTAACCGAGTTATCGGCAACTGGCAGGAGCCACATGGTTGTCGCTTTATTGTATGCAATGCAATCGCGATGTAATGCTTTACTTTATCACTAAGCGGTAGCGATAGTCGTGGAAGCATAAGATTGGCAAGACGACAACGATGCTACGATGGAGATCAAGGTGTCGCGCCGGTGACGATGGTGATCATAACAGTGCTTCGGAGATGGAGATCACAAGCACTAGATGATGATGGCCATATCATATCACTTATATTGATTGCATGTGATGTTTATCCTTTATGCATCTTATCTTGCTTTAATTGACGGTAGCATTATAAGATGATCTCTCACTAAATTATCAAGAAGTGTTCTCCCTGAGTATGCACCGTTGCCAAAGTTCGTCGTGCCCAGACACCACGTGATGATCGGGTGTGATAAGCTCTACGTCCATCTACAACGGGTGCAAGCTAGTTTTGCACAACCAGAATACTCAGGTTAAACTTGACGAGCCTAGCATATGCAGATATGGCCTCGGAACACGGAGACCGAAAGGTCGAGCGTGAATCATATAGTAGATATGATCAACATAACGATGTTCACCATTGAAAACTACTCCATCTCACGTGATGATCGGTTATGGTTTAGTTGATTTGGATCACGTGATCACTTAGAGGATTAGAGGGATGTCTATCTAAGTGGGAGTTCTTAAGTAATTTGATTAATTGAACTTAAACTTATCATGAACTTAGTACCTGATAGTATCTTGCTTGTTTATGTTGATTGTAGATAGATGGCTCGTGTTGTTGTTCCGTTGAATTTTAATGCGTTCCTTGAGAAAGCAAAGTTGAAAGATGATGGTAGCAATTACACGGACTGGGTCCGTAACTTGAGGATTATCCTCATTGCTGCTCAGAAGAATTACGTCCTGGAAGCACCGCTGGGTGCCAGGCCTGCTGCTGGAGCAACACCAGATGTTATGAACGTCTGGCAGAGCAAAGCTGATGACTACTCGATAGTTCAGTGTGCCATGCTTTACGGCTTAGAATCGGGACTTCAACAACGTTTTGAACGTCATGGAGCATATGAGATGTTCCAGGAGTTGAAGTTAATATTTCAAGCAAATGCCCGGATTGAGAGATATGAAGTCTCCAATAATTTCTATAGCTGCAAGATGGAGGAGAACAGTTCTGTCAGTGAGCATATACTCAAAATGTCTGGGTATAATAATCACTTGATTCAGATGGGAGTTAATCTTCCAGATGATTGCGTCATTGACAGAATTCTCCAATCACTGCCACCAAGATACAAGAGCTTCGTGATGAACTATAATATGCAAGGGATGAACAAGTCTATTCCCGAGCTCTTCGCAATGCTGAAAGCTGCGGAGGTAGAAATCAAGAAGGAGCATCAAGTGTTGATGGTTAACAAAACCACCAGTTTCAAGAAAAAGGGCAAAGGGAAGAAGAAGGGGAACTTCAAGAAAAACGGAAAGCAAGTTGCTGCTCAGGAGAAGAAAACCAAGTCTGGACCTAAGCCTGAAACTAAGTGCTTCTACTACAAGCAGACTGGTCACTGGAAGCGGAACTGCCCCAAGTATTTGGCGGATAAGAAGGATGGCAAGGTGAACAAAGGTATATGTGATATACATGTTATTGATGTGTACCTTACTAGAGCTCGCAGTAGCACCTGGGTATTTGATACTGGTTCTGTTGCTAATATTTGCAACTCGAAACAGGGACTACGGATTAAGCGAACACTGGCGAAGGACGAGGTGACGATGCGCGTGGGAAACGGTTCCAAAGTCGATGTGATCGCGGTCGGCACGCTACCTCTACATCTACCTTCGGGATTAATATTAGACCTAAATAATTGTTATTTGGTGCCAGCGTTAAGCATGAACATTATATCTAGATCTTGTTTAATGCGAGACGGTTATTCATTTAAATCAGAGAATAATGGTTGTTCTATTTATATGAGTAATATCTTTTATGGTCATGCACCTTTGAAGAGTGGTCTATTCTTGATGAATCTCGATAGTAGTAACACACATATTCATAATGTTGAAGCCAAAAGATGCAGAGTTGATAATGATAGTGCAACTTATTTGTGGCACTGCCGTTTAGGTCATATCGGTATAAAGCGCATGAAGAAACTCCATACTGATGGACTTTTGGAACCACTTGATTTATGAATCACTTGGTACTTGCGAACCGTGCCTCATGGGCAAGATGACTAAAATGCCGTTCTCCGGTACTATGGAGAGAGCAACAGATTTGTTGGAAATCATACATACAGATGTATGTGGTCTAATGAATGTTGAAGCTCGTGGCGTATATCGTTATTTTCTCACCTTCACAGATGATTTAAGCAGATATGGGTATATCTACTTAATGAAAGATAAGTCTGAAACATTTGAAAAGTTCAAAGAATTTCACAGTGAAGCTGAAAATCATCGTAACAAGAAAATAAAGTTTCTACGATCTGATCGTGGAGGAGAATATTTGAGTTACGAGTTTGGTCTACATTTGAAACAATGCGGAATAGTTTCACAACTCACGCCACCCGGAACACCACAGCGTAATGGTGTGTTCGAACGTCGTAATCGTACTTTACTTGATATGGTACGATCTATGATGTCTCTTACAGATTTACTGCTACCGTTTTGGAGTTATGCTTTAGAGACGGCCGCATTCACGTTAAATAGGGCACCATCAAAATCCGTTGAGACGACACCTTATGTACTGTGGTTTGGCAAGAAACCAAAGTTGGCATTTCTAAAAGTTTGGGGCTGCGATGCTTATGTGAAAAAACTTCAACCTGATAAGCTCGAACCCAAATCGGAGAAATGTGTCTTCATAGGATACCCAAAGGAGACAGTTCGGTACACCTTCTATCACAGATCCAAAGCCAAGACATTTGTTGCTAAGAATGGATCCTTTCTAGAGAAGGAGTTTCTCTTGAAAGAAGTGAGTGGGAGGAAAGTAGAACTTGATGAGGTAACTGTACCTGCTCCCTTATTGGACAGTAGTACGTCACAGAAACCAATTTCTGTGACACCTGCACCAATTAGTGAGGAAGCTAATGATGATGATCATGAAACTTCAGAACAAGTTACTACTGAACCTCATAAATCAACCAGAGTAAGATCCGCACCAGAGTGGTACGGTAATCCTGTTCTGGAAGTCATGCTACTAGATCATGATGAACCTACGAACTATGAAGAAGCGATGGTGAGCCCAGATTCCGCAAAATGGCTTGAAGCCATGAAATCTGAGATGGGATCCATGTATGAGAACAAAGTGTGGACTTTGGTTGACTTGCCCAATGATCGGCAAGAAATTGAGAATAAATGGATCTTCAAGAAGAAGACTGACGTTGACGGTAATGTTACTATATACAAAGCTCGACTTGTCGCAAATGGTTTTCGACAAGTTCAAGGGATTGACTACGATGAGACCTTCTCACCCGTAGCGATGCTTAAGTCTGTCCGAATCATGTTAGCAATTGCCGCATTTTATGATTATGAAATTTGGCAGATGGATGTCAAAACTGCATTCCTGAATGGATTTCTGGAAGAAGAGTTGTATATGATGCAACCGGAAGGTTTTGTCGATCCAAAGGGAGCTAACAAAGTGTGCAAGCTCCAGCGATCCATTTATGGACTGGTGCAAGCCTCTCGGAGTTGGAATAAACGTTTTGATAGTGTGATCAAAGCATTTGGTTTTATACAGACTTTCGGAGAAGCCTGTATTTACAAGAAAGTGAGTGGGAGCTCTGTAGCATTTCTGATATTATATGTGGATGACATATTGCTAATTGGAAATGATATAGAATTTCTGGATAGCATAAAGGGATACTTGAATAAAAGTTTTTCAATGAAAGACCTCGGTGAAGCTGCTTACATATTAGGCATTAAGATCTATAGAGATAGATCAAGACGCTTAATTGGACTTTCACAAAGCACATACCTTGACAAAATTTTGAAGAAGTTCAAAATGGATCAAGCAAAGAAAGGGTTCTTGCCTGTGTTACAAGGTGTGAAAGTTGAGTAAGACTCAATGCCCGACCACTGCAGAAGATAGAGAGAAAATGAAAGATGTTCCCTATGCTTCAGCCATAGGCTCTATCATGTATGCAATGCTGTGTACCAGACCTGATGTGTGCCTTGCTATAAGTTTAGCAGGGAGGTACCAAAGTAATCCAGGAGTGGATCACTGGACAGCGGTCAAGAACATCCTGAAATACCTGAAAAGGACTAAGGATATGTTTCTCGTATATGGAGGTGACAAAGAGCTCACCGTAAAAGGTTACGTTGATGCAAGCTTTGACACTGATCCGGACGATTCTAAATCGCAAACCGGATACGTGTTTACATTAAACGGTGGAGCTGTCAGTTGGTGCAGTTCTAAACAAAGCGTCGTAGCGGGATCTACATGTGAAGCGGAGTACATAGCTGCTTCGGAAAGCAGCAACGAAGGAGTCTGGATGAAGGAGTTCATATCCGATCTAGGTGTCATACCTAGTGCATCGGGTCCAATGAAAATCTTTTGTGACAATACTGGTGCAATTGCCTTGGCAAAGGAATCCAGATTTCACAAAAGGACCAAACACATCAAGAGACGCTTCAACTCCATCCGGGATCTAGTCCAGGTGGGAGACATAGAGATTTGCAAGATACATACGGATCTGAATGTTGCAGACCCGTTGACTAAGCCTCTTCCACGAGCAAAACATGATCAGCACCAAGCTCCATGGGTGTTAGAATCATTACAGTGTAATCTAGAATATTGACTCTAGTGCAAGTGGGAGACTGAAGGAAATATGCCCTAGAGGCAATAATAAAGTTATTATTTATTTCCTTATAATCATGATAAATGTTTATTATTCATGCTAGAATTGTATTAACCGGAAACATAATACATGTGTGAATACATAGACAAACAAAGTGTCACTAGTATGCCTCTACTTGACTAGCTCGTTAATCAAAGATGGTTATGTTTCCTAACATGAACAATGAGTTGTTATTTGATTAACGAGGTCACATCATTAGTTGAATGATCTGATTGACATGACCCATTCCATTAGCTTAGCACCCAATCGTTTAGTATGTTGCTATTGCTTTCTTCATGACTTATACAGTTCCTATGACTATGAGATTATGCAACTCCCGTTTGCCGGAGGAACACTTTGTGTGCTACCAAACGTCACAACGTAACTGGGTGATTATAAAGGAGCTCTACAGGTGTCTCCAAGGTAGATGTTGGGTTGGCGTATTTCGAGATTAGATTTGTCACTCCGATTGTCGAGAGGTATCTCTGGGCCTCTCGGTAATGGCACATCACATAAGCTTGCAAGCATTGCAACTAATGAGTTAGTTGCGGATGATGTATTACAAACGAAAAAAGAGACTTCCGTAATTGAGATTGGAACTAGGTATTGGATACCGACGATCGAATCTCGGGCAAGTAACATACGATGACAAAGGGAACAACGTATGTTTGTTATGCGGTCTGACCGATAAAGATCTTCGTAGAATATGTAGGAGCCATAATGGGCATCCAAGTCCCGCTATTGGTTAATTGACCGGAGACGTGTCTCGGTCATGTCTACATTGTTCTCGAACCGTAGGGTCGCACGCTTAACGTTACGATGACAGTTATTATGAGTTTATGCATTTTGATGTACCGAAGGTTGTTCGGAGTCCCGGATGTGATCACGGACATGACGAGGAGTCTCGAAATGGTCGAGACATAAAGATTGATATATTGGAAGCCTATGTTTGATATCGGAAGTGTTCCGGGTGAAATCGGGATTTTACCGGAGTACCGGGAGGTTACCGGAACCCCCCGGGAGCTATATGGGCCTTAGTGGGCTTTAGTGGAAAGGAGAAGGGCAGCCCATGATGGGCCGCGCGCCTCCCCTCCCTAGTCCTATTAGGACAGAGAGGTGCCGGCCCTCTCTCTCCCCCCTCGGGGAATCCTATTCCAACTAGGATGGGGGGAGTCCTACTCCCGGTAGGAGTAGGACTCCTCCTGCGCCCCCATAGGCCGGCCGACCCCTCCCCCTTGGCCTTTATATACGGGCAGGGCACCTCTAGACACACAAGTTGATCCTTGAGATCGTTCCTTAGCCGTGTGTGGTGCCCCCTGCCACCATATTCCACCTCGATCATATTGTAGCGGTGCTTAGGCGAAGCCCTGCGACGGTAGAACATCAAGATCGTCACCACGCCGTCGTGCTGACGGAACTCCTTCCGACGCTTTGCTGGATCGGAGCCCGGGGATCGTCATCGAGCTGTACGTGTGCTAAGAACTCGGAGGTGCCGGAGTAACGGTGCTTGGATCGGTCGGATCGGGAAGACGTACGACTACTTCCTCTACGTTGTGTGATCGCTTCCGCAGTCGGTCTGCGTGGGTACGTAGACAACACTCTCCCCTCTCGTTGCTGTGCATCACCATGATCTTGCGTGTGCGTAGGAAAATTTTGAAATTACACGTTCCCCAACAGTCGGCATCATCGATCCAAATCGGCTACTTCTTCTTAAACCTCGCATTGCGTGATGTCAGCAGGAGTTTGTAGTAAGTAAAATAGTTTCCTCAATGAGAACTCAAGATATCAATCCATGGAAGTGATGGTATTCTACACATGAATCATTTTAGAAACAGAAATAGAACTTTACTTGTGTCCTCAATAGTTCTAATAAGGGTATCTACCTTGCTAGTCTTGCTAGTTGCACAAGACCGTTAAACCTAGGTACCTTAGATTAGGAATCATACAGGTTAGCCGATATTAAAAAACTGGGCTATAGATTAATGTTAGTTGTATAAAATACATAGAAATTAGCTATACCAATTCATCGGACATATTAAAAATTCTTGTTTCCACCGGTGGAGAGGTGTTGACTGTGCTTAGGGGAGGAGCTCGGGGACGAAGCGCCACCGTTATTGTCGTCATCTCCATGATCCTGGCGAAGGGGTCAGGCTTGGCGGCTGGCAGCTACTGTGGTAGGCGACAGACCGGATGGAGAGGATGCAATGTTCGGCACAATTGGTTCCGGGAAGATCGGAGGAGTGCCTCAATCGCGGACTCCACCACGGAGTAGTACCCCGGTAGTAGCCTGTGGCGGTGTCCACCATGATGCAGTGTCCTTGCGACAGCTGGACTGGACGCGGCTTCGCACCATCTGGAGCCTTTCCCACGACGTTGCTCCACCATGGTGCCGGATGCCGAGTGTTCCTAGATGGTGTCGGATCCTTGCATGGGTGTAGACCAATGTTTCTTATTCCGGTTTTATTGGGGGCGCGACGGGGGGAGGGGGTGCGTGTACCCCGTTCTAAAAAATCCAGGGTTTTCGCCCAAAAATCTTCAAATGACTTTGGAATTCTATTTTTCAACGTCCATATATATTTTCACTTAACCCATTGCGTACACGAAGTACTTTCTATTCAAGTTGTCGATCAACTATAGAAGGTTGAGATTTTTTTTGAGGGGAAGGGATAAAAGGTTGAGAGTTTGACTTGGTACTTTCGCACCACAACTTTTAATTTTAATAAGCTTTGGATGACACGATAATACTTTATTTTATTTTACAAAACGGGGAATAGAACCAGTGACGTGACCATATCAGGTCAAGCTCCCTACCGCTAAGGCAAGTGCCTTGTTGCCATAACGTATACATATTGAATTCCAAAATTTTGGGTGGTAACAAATTTTCCCGGGGCATAGAAATTTCCGGCAACCGGCGAGTTACCTGAAATTCGCACCGAGAACAAAAGGCGGAACTTGCAGCGCCTCGAGGAGGACATACATATTTTTGTTTGGTGTGGACGGTGGATGTGATTTATTTCCACTAGTAGTAGGTCATGTCCATGTCAAAAAAAGAAGAAGCAATACGCCATTGTCCATCTCAAACAAAAAAGCAATAGGCTACGCCATGTCATCAATCCGTGGATAGATGTCTCGACCAATAGGCTTCAAGTACATGGATTATGTGTTTCTTTGCCAATCAATAAGTTTCAAGTACATGGATTATGTGTTTCTTTGGCAATCAATAGGCTTTAAGTACATGGATCCTGCGTTTCTTTATAAAAATGAGTGTGTTGTATGCACTATGTGTAAAAATATTACATAATGAAAAGGAATTAGCATGATGCTTAAAAGAATGAATGGAATAAGAAGAACAAAGCTTGTCCTAAAAAAATAAGGAAAAAGAACAATTTCACGGTGGACTCTACTACGACAAATCTCGTCGACTCAATGAAGTTGCAATTATGCAATAACGCACGTATAGTAGCAGCACCAGGACCCGGCCCAACCGAGAAGTAAGAAGAAAAAAGAGAAGACACCCCATCTAGCCCGGGCTCTGCCCTCCCTCCGCATTCCCTGGGAGTCAAAAATCACTGTTTCGTCACGCTCATCAACCCTTCAAGGATAAGTGTGCCTCCCAAAACCAGCCCTACACTATCGTCCGACCCTACGAGGGTCTATTGTTGGAGGAAGGTTTCAAGCATTACCACACGATGATATGATAAGTGACATCTTGCACGACGAGGAGATGGACATATTGTATCAAGGGTTTGCACAACGCCACAGATATCTTCACGGATCATGTCATGCTAACAGTAGTTCGAGGCATGAGGGTACTGTCAAGATTATGTCCTTTGCAGATTTCGAGAGGGAAAATGTCATGTTTCTCATGAGACAAAACCTTGCGAGTAGCAATTATGGACAAAAGTGGGTTAAAAATATTATAGATGGTCTTTAGTATATGTTTAGCCCATATACCACAAAAAAAGAGTCTCATACACCACGGGTCCAAGATTCGGCCATCAAAATTTAGGTTATTGTCATTTTAACTCTCAGGAATTCAAATGAAGCACAAAAGTCCTGAGACTGGACACGGTGTCATGATATACCCCCAGAGGCTTTGGTACAAATTTGACAATTTTTTGCAATAGTGTCATGTACACTACTTACAAATCAGATCATCTACGAGCAAGAAATTAGGTTTCAAGAGGAACCTGATCCGGTTTGTATGTAAAGCGACTGCTGATTTATTCACTGGCCTTCAAATTTTGCGCACACTCAACATGTACTATTACATGAAACATGTCAAAATTGATTTTTTTTGGGCCCGTTTGCTATATGCTATATTTAAACCATTAAGTGCATTTATTTTATCTAATGGATATCACTAAAGTTTCGACTGCATGTACATGCAGTTATGACCAAAAGTAAATAAAAATATACTATGATGGTATTTGTATATGTTTAGCCCAAATACCATAAATTAAAAGCAGTCTCATACACTAGTGGTCTGAGATCTGGTTACCGGCATGTAGGTTATTGCCAGTTTAATTTTCAGGAATTCAAACGAACCAAAAATTCCAAGACTTGGCAATGGTGTCATTATATAGCCCTCAGAAGCTATCGTAAAAAAATTTGAGAATGCTTCACAAAATTTGTCATGAATATTGCTTACAAACTAGACCATTTTCGAGGAAGAAACTAGATTTCGAGAGGGCATGGGTAAGGTTTACATCGGAAGCGACCACTGCTTCCTCCATTGTCCTTCAATTTTTTCTCGCATTAAACACGCACCATTGCATGTAACTTGTCAAAATTTGGCATTTTCGGATGGTCATTTGTTATATTTAAGCCATTAAGTACCTCTCTAGAGTTTACTTGATATAATTCAATTTTGAATTACATGTACATGAAATTATAGACCAAAGTGGATTTGGAAATATTATTTGTGGTGTTTACTACTTGTGGTGTTTACTGGGATGTAGGTTACTGCCATTATAATTATAAGAAATTTAACTAAGCCTGGAGACTTGGCATGGAGTAATGATATGGTCACTAGAGGATGTGGTAAAAAATTGAGAATATTTTGTGAAAGTTTTCATGTAGGCTGCTTACAACCCGCACCATCTCCCATGAAGAAAATTATGTTTCGAGAAGGAACAAACAGGTTTGTATGTAAAGCGATCACTGCTTCCAATCTCAATAAACACTATTATGCGTGCCATGTAAAAATTTGGTTTTCTGTGTCCGTTATCTATATTTTCTCAATTTGAGACCCTATAGAATCACCTCCTCCTTCTCCATTACCTCCTCCACAATCACCTCCTCTGGTGGCACGAATCTCGGTGGCGGTCTCCGTGGCATTGGCGTGTTGGAACCCTGCGTACACCTCATCCATGCCAAAACCACTGGGCACAACCTCCACACCCACACCTCCTCCTCCATATCCTACAGACCCACCTCCTCCTTCAACACCTCCTCCTCCTCCTCCTCCCATGGCACTACCTCCTCCTCTTTCTCTGTTACCTCCTCTTATTACGCCACAATTTGAGAAGCATGACGTGCCTCCTCGGTGGCGGTCTCCTCTCAACACTTGGTTGTGATCAATTTGTAATACCTTTTGCCAGACCATTGCAGACGCCAAGCTCACTTTGGAAAGGGGAGGGGAGGTGGAAGCGATGGCGGCGCAGACTACATGGAGAGGAGGGGAATGGGAGCACCTAGGGTCACCTTCGTCACCCGTCTTAAATAGCATATTTTGGTCTCTTGTGTAGTGCGCTAGAGTGACGACATGAATGTGTCCTCACAAAATAGAAGGAAGAACCCAGGGGACTGATGGTTTTTTGCACATTCCCCACCCATAAGTCCGACGTGGCAGACGCGTTTGGGCACGCCCGAGCGTTCCCATATCCGCCCCGCATATGAGATGGACATGAGGGATGTCGGACAACCCATACGTTTGGGCTGGGTGTGTGGGGGATGGTTGAGTGGTGATTTTGTGGCCAGGTTGTGTTCCGGCTATCCGCCCAGACGTTTAGGGGGGGGGCTTGAGGGGTTCGGTTGTAGAAGCTCTTACATGGAACTTCCAATGATGTAACTTTAATGTAGAAAAACTAAAGCATAAGCCTAAACCTAAAACACTAAAACCCAAACATTCTAAAAAACTAGCAAAAACACCAGTCACGGGCTAGCCAAAATGCCCGCACTGGTACTTTCCATAAGTCATCTAAAAATTACCATTGGAGGCCACAAAAGTCGCGACCGCCACTGATATTTTTGTTACTAGTGCCGGGCTGCAGTCCGTGTCAGCCACTAGTATTTTCATCCACAAAAGCCATGAGCCAAAATATGAGTGGCGGGCACATTTGCGAATGCAAAGTCACGTCCGCCACTGGTACTTGAGTTACAACTGGCAGGGACCGTGGGGTATGAATCCACGCCAGTGATTACTTCCTTTGGTGATCCAAAAATAGGGTAGAAAGGATTCTCTCCTTTTTTCCCAGAGGTGACCCTGAGTTATTGATCCCACGGGAGGATGATGCCCTTTAAGCTAGGGTCTTAAGCAAGCTTTTGTTAAAGAAATAATTCTAGCTTTTGACCGGATCGAAACCAAACAACTGTTGGAAGACAGTTATAATAAAAAATAGGCATGGGTATGAGGTCTTAATGCTTACAACCATATATTTGTGTTATGATTAGATATGATCTTAATTTGTGCTCTTGAAGACACCCATCAAGATGTGCTTGTTATGTACCGAAGTGGGGGATGTGTCCAAATTATGTCTTGACCGCACGCGTCCTGCATCAAAAGTTAGGTGTCCAACTAAATGCCCTATCTGTTGCACGGGGTTGCCTCGATAATTAAGATTGCTATAATCAGACAAAAGCATTGGACATTTATGACTACATGTCTTGTGCCCCAGGGATAGGATCCGTGTTACCGTACTAAACCTTTCTGTCACTAGTATTCACAATAACACTTCATGGTCTCCCTGCCCTTAGCCTCTCCATGGCTCGTCCTACGTGATTCTGGGTACCTGCATGGATGAAGAACGCGAACGAGACAAGAGACAACTATGGAACCATTTTATTTCACACATACGAGATGTTAATTCAATACCCTTCTGTTGATCCCCACAACAAATACTTCTGGTTGCAAGGCTTTTGCCTCAACCCATACCTTACCGAACTACTCACACATGAAGATCACACAAAGAACACATCATGAAGATTGATATATTGATAATATGTCTTACAATAGATGTCGTGTCTGATACACGATTACAAGTATGACTACATTGCTGAGAGCTATGGTGGAGGTGAAGGTGATGGCTATGGAGATGGGAAATGGCGGTGGCTAGGGTTGTTGAAGATGGCTACGGTGATGATGAAGATTGGTTGTTTCGGTGGCTCTCTGTTATCCATTTGGCGAAGGCACGTTTATAAAGGTTATTCAGGTGGACGAGGAGCATCGGTTTCCACGTCATACGGCCGGTCATATGAGCGGACAAGGTTGTATGGAATACCGTCTTTTCTGGTATTTCTTTTAGTGCACCTCCACTTGTTCCCTCTCCACAAATCCAAAATTCGAAACCGCTCGAGAAAAAACCTATGTTATTTTTCCTCGAAAAAAATAAAAAACCTATCTTGTGTGGCTATCGAGGCGGACAGAAGCACAGAGCCCCTGTCCAATTTCTTTCCCTTCATATCTATACCTAATAATAAAGGGCCTATTGCTTCTGGCGGTATGTCATTAAAATTGCAAAATATTACCCAATGCCACCTATAAGTGACAAAAACGTTTTGCACGGGATCCCCCGCCTGGGCCGGCCCAAGCATAGGAACCTACTATACCGTTTGGGCCGGCACATGTGCGCACGCCAGTTTTTTAGTTTCTTTTTTTATTTTTTTACTTTAAATAATTAGCAATTTCCAAAAGCTTTTGAAATTTTAAAAAACTGAGTATTTTTGAAATAAAATGTCCAAGAAAACATAAAATGTTTGTGAATTTAAAACATGCTCAGGATTTTTCTAAAAATATTCGCATATTCAAAGAAATGTTCGTGATTTTGGAAAAATGTTCATAAAATAAAAGAGTATATCAGTTTGAAAAAAAGTCCGTGTATTAAAAATTATTAATTAAACTGAAAAAATGTTTGCTAATTCGAAAAATATCGTAAATTTTGGAAAACATTTCTTGAATTACAAAAGAGTTTATTGTTTCATAAAATGTTTGTTGATTCAGAAAATGTTCATGCATTTCAAAAAATGTTCGTGGTTTTCAAAAAATATCCAACAATTTCGAAAAAAATGTTCCTCTATACTAGAATTGTTCGCCGATTCAAAAGAAAATGCTTAAAAACCGTCCGCAATGTAAAAAAATGTCACAATTTTTAAAGTTTTTTTTGTAAATAGTAAAAAATGTTCCCAAATTTGTGAAGTGTTCACGAATGATCGAATACGTAGTTAAACAGTAATGCTTCTGAGTGTTTGTGACTTACACCCGCGTGAATTTTGAAGAGTTAACTGCCGGGTGGATTGGAATATTATAGTATGCTTTTAAAACAACGTTTTCTGAATTTCATAATAATTCTTTGAAGTACCAAGTTTTTTCACAACCACGATATTTTTTCGAAAATGTGAACATTGCTTCAATTTTTAATAAATTTCAAAAAAGAAACATTTTCTTGTATTTGTGAACAAATTTCCAAATCATGCGATGATGAGATGTGAACAGAATATGATCATCGCCATTGAAGATTATGACTTCTTTTTCTCCCGTTGCAACGCACGGACTCTCTTTTGCTAATCATCGATCAGAAAAGAAAAAGATAGCATCTGCCTTTCTCCCAACAAGAAGAAACCGCCTAACAATTCCACCGTCTATGATTCTTTTCTGCCTGACCAGTGGGCCCAGCAGGTTGATCGGTGTCATCTGATCTGACTATATACTGCCTCCGTTCGCTTTGCTCCGTCCTGCCCACTCCCCCGCTCGCTTTCCGCCACACCCGCGAAAACCCTACCTCCGGAGGCAACGCCGGGCGAGATGAAGGGCGGCGGCGATATCGAGGCGGGCACCGCGGTACCGAAGGGGACGACGGAGAGCCCCGAGCTGCGCTGGGCGCTCATCCGGAAGATCTACGTCGTCCTCTGCCTGCAGCTGCTCCTCACCGCCGCCGTCGCGGTCGTCTTCGTCAAAGTCAGCAGCATCCCGCGTTTCTTCGTCTCCTCCTACGCCGGCCTCGGGCTGTACGTCTTCATCCTCGTCTTCCCCTTCGTCGGTGAGGCCTCAAACCATTTCTCCTCCATTACGAATTTGTGATCCAATTGCAGCGAGGGTTTTTTCTTTTTGGTAAAAGAAACAGAGCCTGTATGTCAAGGCCTACAGGGGCTGTACAAAATTAAGTTACGACATACAACAAGTGCGTTTTAAACGCCACAAAACAAATATGTTGCACAATTATCGGAATCCACGGTCCCAATTTGGTAGATCTGAAGAAGATTTTCGTTTCGCTCTGTGAACTAGCCACTGGAGCTCTTTCTTGATTGTACGCCTGCAAGCATAAAGACTTGGAGTGAATCCCCTGAAAATAAAAGGTCGTTGCTTCCGGGCATTTCGACGAATTTGTATGCGTGCCATTTCATCATGTCCTTCCCGCAAAAAATAAAAGATTTAATTATGTCCGATTTTGAGGGCCTTGGTCACAGGACAGGACTAACTTTCCCTTTGCTTTCTTTGCATTCTCGTCCCTGCAAAGCTATGGATTACAACTCCTGTTTTTTGCAGGAACGTCCCATGCACTCTTAATTTTGCTATACTACTGTAGATTGGGACGTGGTAGCTTTGTGAATTGCAGCTGGAAGTTATTCTGTTTCTAAAATGCCTGTTAATTTTTGGTATGCAGTGCTGTGCCACTTGCTAAAATGCTTGTTGTTTTTACGCAGTGCTGTGCCCGCTGCACATCTACCGCCAGAAGCACCCAATCAACTTGCTGCTTCTTGGCGTCTTCACAGTGGCCATCAGCTTCTCTGTGGGCTTGACATGTGCCTTTACCAGTGGTACTCTTTCTGCTCCTAGCTTCTTCTTGAGTCGCTCTGCTGCTTATGTAAATCAGCACATGCTATCATCAGAATCTGATAGCTCCTGCACCATCAAATTCTTGAGTCACATCTGCCAACTCCTAGCCTGTTCACCATGTGCCTTTAATGCCCCTCTCATTGTGTTAATTCATTACATATCCATGGCTAGTAGATATTTTCGTACTATTAGCTTCCTACTGTTATCGTATGGCAATTGTGCTAGTCACCATGTGCGACAATTGATAGTTTCATACTGTTATTGTGAAGCATTTTGTTTGCGTGTGGACTGGGTTCAGAAATACATCCGCTGCCAATTTGCCATACCTGTGCAAATGGTAGACACGGCCAGGCAGCCCATGTGACTGTAGTTGATGCATTTTCCTAGTCTGTGTTGAGGGCAAATTGTAGTTGTTGGTCACGATTTATGATTGATATGCTTGTCTGAGTTAGAAGCATTTGTAGTATTGCCAGCTAGCAGGATTACCTTTTTAGAAGAGCTGGCTTTGCTATTTTCAGCGGTTACTTTTTCACTAAGAAACTGGCAAACAGTAACCTTTGCTTTTCATAGAACATTGGTTGGAACTTGCATATATTTTTACTGTTTCTTCCGGCAACTATTTGTTTTAAGATACATAGTGTTATGATAGCAATAATATGTCAGCCGAGCTGCTCTTTGATCTGAAGGGCCGATTTGTCCAATAATATGCCAGCCGAGCTGCTCAAGTTGACATGGTTTTGGTAAGGACGTGATTTAGGTTGCAGGACTAGCTTAAACTTTTATCAAGATAGAAAGGATTTTCAGTTGATATATCATACTAGTGTCGTGATAAGACAATAGATGCTTCATGCATGTGCTGGTTAAATCTCATTGGATTAAAGTGATTGAAAATACATAATCTTTCGATTTAGACATAGTTATATTGACAGGCACTCTGTGATCTGTCATCCATTTGTGTTTGCGTTAGTGTTCACCACTGCATTTTGGGGTTGTACCAATTCCAAGGTTCTTTCTATCTTGTACCACATCGCAGGAGGTTGCTGCTAGTTTGCTTCTTCAATGCATCACTGCCATTTACTTCAGATTTTAGCATGCATGTGCTTTATTGTTTAGTCAAATTTACATGATAGTTCATTTAGAGATGTATGCGATGGTAAGAAAGCAATTAGTTCATTTAGTAGCCGTCCTCTTATATATATGTGTGTGTGTTTTGTACTTTGTTGGTAGGATGGGTTTTCTTTGATAAAGAACCACTGCTAAAATAGTCCGCTATGTGTGCAGGCAAGGTCATTTTGCAGGCTGGGATTCTTACAATTGTGGTTGTCTTGAGCCTCACTGCTTACACCTTCTGGGCTGCAAGGAGGGGCAAGGACTTTAGCTTCCTTGGTCCTTTCCTATTTGCTTCTCTGACGATTTTGCTCGTCTTTGCTTTCATTCAGGTTAGATGCCGTCCGTTCCCTTCTCTAGTTAGGTGTGTCGCCCATTTACCTATCAGTCTTCTCTATTCTATAATGCAAGTACTGATCATGACTTCTGTTTGCAGATCTTCTTCCCGCTGGGCAAGCTCTCTCACATGATCTATGGCACGCTGGCGGCACTCATCTTCAGTGGCTACATTGTCTATGACACGGGCAGCATCATCAAGCGTTACAAGTATGACGAGTATGTCTGGGCTGCCGTCACGCTCTACCTTGACATCATCAATCTGTTCCTGGGCCTGCTGACTCTGTTTAGGGCGTGTGACAACTAGGCACGTCTCCCTGCCCCTGCTCTCTCGTGCTTCAAATCCCGTCGACGAATTTGGTATCCTGATGAGTCTTTGACATGAAGAATTGTATAGTCTGGTCTGTCTCGCTGGCACGGTGAAAATGTTGCTTACTTTAGTTGAGTTGATCCCTAGTAGAGAGAAAACGTAAGAAAACCGTGCGCCGGTTCTATCCTATGGATGGTGGATGTGATGTTGTCTTTAGATGTGCTGGATTGGTCGATTGGTGGTCCTGGGTTTATTTAGCTGGGTCTTTGACATGCTGGATTGGTGGTACTGGGTTTCTGATATCATTTATGTAGCTGCGTGGCTTCAGGACGAGGGCGATATTGTTTCCTAGCACATATGAATTGGTCTCTTGGCCCGTTTTGTGGATGGTGTTACTCGTGGACTATATATGAAATACTCCCTCCGGTCCTTTTTATTCTGCATATAAGAATTGTTTGAAGTCAAACTCTACAAAGTTTGACCATATTTATATGAAAAAATATCAACATCTACCATGATAAAGTTATACAACATGAAACTTTTAAGTCATGACGCATCTACTAGTATTGATTTCACATTGTGAATGTTGGTTTTTTGTTATAAAGTTGGGCAAACTTTACGAAGCTTGACTTCAGACAAATCTAATATGCAAACTAAAAAGGATCGGAGGGAGTAAATGAACAATCAGACCTATTCTACGCCAGAACTTTTTTTTTGAAAGATCCGGGGTTTCCGGCTTCATTGATTTAGAAGAAAGCAGCGGGAGAACAGGGGGTGATCAAGCGATCATGGATGCAGTTTGAGAAATGAAAATGAAAACTACAGGGTGACCGACTTAGCCCTCGGCCTAATCTCTCGCTACATATTCCCCAAAGGGGGGCTCTAGGCATGTTGCTCCCGCCATTCTCCATAGCTCGATCGTGTTCCTGATGAAGTGCAACACGTCTTTAGCATGGGGGAGTTTGTTGTTGAAAACACATGCATTTCTCTCCTTCCATATCTCCCAGGCTATCAGCATCATCATCGTCTTGAGCCCTTTCCTGGAGTTTGATGGTGCTAGTTGGACTGTTTTTTTCCAGTGCCTCAGCAATGAGTGGCTCGTTGTTCTGGCAAGCTGCAGGGCTGCACATCCATTCCAGGAGGATGCCGCCTCCCAAACCGACCGTGCGAGTGGGCAATCCCAGAGTAGGTGCATAGAACATTCGAGATTTCTGAGACAGAGAGCGCAAAAGTAACCGTTTGGCCACCCGCGCCGCTGCAGGCGATCATTGCACCAGAGTCTGTCTTGGAGGAGAAGCCATGCAAACATCTTAACGGTTCCAGGGGCCCAAGCCTTCCAGATTGCCGCCTTGATTCCGGGATTAGGGGCATCGCCTGCCTGCAGTTTGTAAGCAGCACTGGCAGTATAGACGTTTCCACCACCTGCCACCCAGGTGATCGAGTCTTCCTCCGTTGTTAGTGCGACGTTGGCCCTGCGAAGCTTTCGCCAGAGCTGCAGGTACTGAACCACCATTTCGGCCCTATTGCCATGCTGCAGGTCTTGAATCCATTTGTCATTTGCCAGGGCCTCTTGAACTGTCCCGCCCTTGCCACGCGAGTGCTGGAAAAGAGGTTTGCTGTCCTCCGAAACTAGCAAGCACCTCAGACAGCTAAATGTCATTGAAGTTTATTGGAATCACCGAAGACTTAGCCTGGTTCAGTTTGAGCCCCGTGCAGTCGCCAAATTTTTTCAGTAGAAAAAGCAGCGTTTCCACTTCTTCCTTCTCTGGATTTGCAAAGATCACCGCATCATCCGCGTATAGGCTGGCTCTCATGCTGATCCCCCGACCTGGCAGCGGAGCCATTGCTCCCTCCGCTGCAGCGGCTGCGAGCAGGTGGTGCAACGGGTCGATTGCCATGATGAAGAGCAGTGGAGAGAGGGGATCGCCTTGTCTGAAACCGCACCTGTGGGAGATCTGCGGTCCAGGGACTCCGTTGAGCATGCATGACGACGATGCCGTAGATAGCAGCAGTGCGATCCAGTCACGCCATCTTGGTGGGAAGCCCATCCGCTCCATCAGCTCGAACATGTACTCCCAAGAGACTGAATCGAAGGCCTTTGCTATGTCCAGTTTGAAAAACAGAGCCTTCTTGTTCATGCGGTGCAGCATCCTTACTAAACTTTGAACGTATTGGAAGCTGTCGTGGATGCACTTCCCTTTTTGAAATGCCGTCTGTGCCGGGGAGATGATTGCACTGAGGGCCCCGGACAGCCTAGTCGAGAGCACCTTTGAGATTAGTATTGCGATTGAGTGTATGAGGCTGATCGGCCGGAAATGTCCCACTTCAAAAGCACCGTTTTTCTTGGGCAGGAGCACATTGAGGGCAGTGTTGAGGCTTGCAAAGTTTTGCCCTGAGAGGTGATAGAATTTTTGAAAAACAGCCATGATGTCCTCTTTGATTATATGCCAACAAGATCTAAAAAAATGGCCATTGAAACCGTCCGGACCCAGGGCTTTATCCGCTGGGGAGTCGACTATCGCTGCCCAAACTTCTGCGTGCGAGAAGGGAGCGTCCAAACCCTGCGGGTCGATCCTCGGGACGTTTATCCTGTCCCAGTTTAGGGTTGCTTGGCGTGATTCCTGTTTGCCCAGACTGCTTTGGAAGTGATCATGAATCATTTTTTCTTTTTCGTCATGTTCGTAAGCCACTGTGGTGCCGCTTGCAAGAGAATGAATGTAGTTTTTTCCGCTTCTTGCTCTCATTTTAGTGTGGAAAAACTTAGTGCTCGCATCACCAACCCGCGGCCATGTGATCCTTGAAGCTTAACTCCTCCGTGCTCTCTCAATGGCTGCCAACCCTAGGACCTTGAGCTTCAGCTGCTTTCTGAGGTTGATCTCGGCTGCCGATAGTCTTCTGCTCTCCTGGGCTAGATCAAGCAAACGGATGACTTCATTTGCTATGTGAAACTGCATGGTTGCCCTCCCAAAAGTGGTTTTGCTCCATATCTTCAGGTCCGCCGCCGTCCTCTCAAGCTTCTTCTTCACCCTGACAAAAGGGCAGTCATGGTGCACTGGCCGTTGCCACGCTCGCAGAACAGTTTCTGTGAAGCGGGGGAAGCGCGGCCAGAAACTCTCAAACCTGAAACGTGCATGTCTGCATGGCTTGCTTGCGGCTGTCAGGTACAGCGGGCAATGATCCGAAAAAGATGTAGATGCAGCCACTAGGATGTGATCAGGGTGCAGTACTTCCCAGTGCTCGTTGCAGAACACTTTGTCGATGCTGCAAAGCGTTGGCACTTCTCTTTCGTTGCTCCAAGTGAAACGTCGGTTTTTGCATTTTATCTCCCTCAGTCCAGCTTGATCAATGGCCCTCCTGAACTTTCAATCATTCTTCTGTTTATATTGGCATTGTTCTTGTCAGCAGCCTGGTAGATCATGTTAAAATCGCCATTGATCATCCATGGCCCTGCCGTAGATGGAGCTGTCGCAGCGATTTCAGCCAGGAAGCTATCTTTCTGGGCGTCATCTGTTGGCCCATACACCGTGGTGATCCAGAAGTGCGGCCCAGAGTGGAGCTCAAGAACCCTAGCCGTAATGGAGAACCTTCCTATGCTATGAGAAACTACGTCGACTACCGTTTTGTCCCAGAAAATGGCCGCACCCCCTCTAGTACCTACAGCTGGGAGGACGACGCAGCCTTGCAGCGAGGAGCCACCGATCTCCCTGGCCATCGCCGTCGACCACACCTCTATCTTGGTCTCCTGCAAACACAACATTGCTAATCTATGCGCGGTGGCCACGCCGTTGATCGCAGTACGCTTCGCAGGGCAGTTTAGTCCCCTAACATTTCATGACATGAAGTTCATGGTATTGTCATTCATCTAAAAACCAGTTGTTGTTCCGCCAGCTGAAAAAACTACTAATGCAGGGACGAAACACCATCACATACAGCCTGGGGCGGCGACGGCCACCAGTAGGCCCAAAACCCCGTCGCCACGCAGCTAACCACATCATCGAGGAACTAAACATTGACACTAAACCTAGCTCAAGCCGGTTCAAGACCAGCCGCTGGCGGATCCTAGCTACATCTGATAATGCTAACATTACTACACTTGCAGAATCTCCTCAGCATCTGCCAGACCTGCCATGCCTGCCGCGATCTTGAGAGCGCCTTGATCGAGGCCGGTGAGCTTTGCAATGGCAGCGATGTTGCCCTCCGACAGTGGCTCTTGGAAGCACTTCATGATCTGGGCGGCCGCTTTTGGTGTCATCTTGTCCTTTGGGCCGAGCTCGCCAAGCTCCTGGATGAGGCGCAGCACCGCCCTCTGGGCCACTAGGGTGGTGATGCCTGCCGCAGCCTGACGTGCGCTCCGGCGAGAGGGGCCGAGAGAGCCCTGGACTTTGGCGGAGTAGGGTGGCGAGGGCGCGGAGGCTGGCACGGAAGAATGGGTGCGGGCACCGCCTCGAACAGCTGAGCCGCCTGCTCATTGCGGCTGTCGATCACCATCTCGCCCACCTGCTGGGTCACCGCATCCAGCTGGAAGCCCACCGTGGCTGCTGCAGGGGAGCTGACGCAGGGCAGCAAGCACGGCAGCATCGCCAGGCTCTCAAGCTCCCCTGGCTTGACACTCAGGCGGGATGGAGGGAGCGACCACCGTCTTCGAAAGCAAGAGGGGAGCGCAGGGCTTCGATCATCGCGTTCTTCATCTCCAACTGCATGCAGTCCGTGCGCGGGGGCGGCGAGAGGGCGCGCCCCGAGTCGGAGAAGGAGAAGAATTAAGCGACCGGGTCCGCTTCAGCCGGCGCGGCCTGCACCAGTCGAAGCGGCTTGGGCGGCGTGGCGCGCAGAGTGTTGGTGTTGGAGCTCGAACCCTCCTCCTTGCAGCCCACGGAGCGGCGGCTTCCGACCGGGGTGCGGCTGCGCTGGCGATGCACGCTGTTGACGACGCCATCGCCGCCGCTCCTGGCGTGGCAGCCATGCCCAAGCAGCCGATCCCTCCAGGACCGGCTCGAATCTCCGCTCCCACCATCACCATTGCGGTCTCGATCGGAGCCGCCCAAGATCGGGCCGCAGCCAGCCGGGCCGGCACGCGGCGCGGAGCTGCGCGCCCGGCCCTGGACGTCCTCCACATGGGCGACCCAGGTGCCCGGCTCGACGTGGGGGAGCGGGCGGTCGTCGCTGTCATCCGAAGAAGGCAGGCCACTCTGCCCCGAGTGGGAGGAGCGCGGCGAAAGGGGCGACCAGTCCTTGAGCAGGTCGACGTGGATCAGCATGTCGTAGCGCGTGCTCCAGGCGGCGGAGGAACACGGCGGTCGTCGGGGGCGATGCCGATGATCTCATCTGAGCGGTCGGCGCCGCGCTTGAGCACCCAGAGGGCGCGCTTGGTTGGGATGTGGGCAACATCCCAGACCCAGAGCCAGCACGCGAAGGTTTTGGTGTGCCCCTCTCGAGAGTGCGCGAGTCCAGCCGGTCGACGCGGCCGATGTCGCCGAGGGCCTCCTCGGCACCCGGCAGGTTCCAGAATTGCATCGGCAGGTCTTCTATCACCACGCGCACGTGATGGTTGAACTTGAGGATTGTGGCGTGGTCGTCTTCATTCCATGCCCTGATGAAGTACTTGCAGCCGTCGACCTTGATGACGGCGCGCCGCACGGCATTGTCCCGGTGCGCGGGGAGGTCGAAGTGGACGAGGAAGGCTTCGGGCTGGTGCGCCGTGACGCGCAGCTGATGCGGGCCGGTGGAGAGCTGCTCGAAGATCACCCTGCCGACGGCCACTGGGGTGGTGGAGTGCGAGCGGTCGGCAGCGGTGAGGCTGACGGCGTGCTGGCGCAGAACGTGCTCCTCGAGCTCCAGCGCCGGTGTGGCCACGATCACCCGGTGGCTCTCACGTGGCCGCCTGGCCGGATCGCACAGGAGCAGGCGATTCATGTCGGGGTGGGGGGCGCCGCCGGGAAGACGAGGCGGTCTTGGACCGGGGCGCGCGCGGCAGCGGGCAGCTTCAGGCGATCTTGAGCAGGACCCCCGGGCCCTCCGTTCCGAGGGTTCTGCGGGCACTCCTTGTCGTAATGCCCAACGCGCTTGCAGATGATGCAGCGGAGGGGATCATGACAATCTACCCGGCGGTGGAGCTCACTGAGGCAGCGGAAGCATTTGCCTTTGAAACGGCTTAAGAAGGCCTTCCTGCCTCCGCCCGTATTGGATGAGCCGCGGCGGTCCGAGCGCTGCCGCAGAGGGCGCTTCCTTTGATCCGACGAGCATGAGCGGGGCCTCCCTTTCTTTCGGGAGCGGACCTCCGTCCATCCATCGCCCGTCGCGCCTGCCTGTCCCGAAGAGGAAACGGGGGCAGGGGAGTCGCGGCGGACAACCAGGGATTTAAGGCGCACCGCCCCCCCGCAAGGGGAACCGCAAGGATCCGGCGGTCCCAGCGACGCACCTGCCCTGGGGCGGCCGTCCCGGTGCAGTATTCGCGGCGTCGAGGCCGGATCTGACGCAGCAGTCGTCGAGGCCGCGGACCACGGGGAGGAGGGGGGTCGAGGGTCCAACGGTCCGAGGCGCGCCCCCACCGGGCTGCGGGGAGCACCGGCCGAGGCGAGCAGGGTTTCCGGCGGAGGAGCTGGCGGCCATAATGGCTGGATCTGGTGGCCGCCGCGGCCAGAGCGGCGCGCGGTGCAGGGGAGAGGAGGGGAGAGTGTGGGAAGATGGAGCGGCAGTTTCCCTACGCCAGAACTTAAGGACACCCGTTATCATGTAAACCACTTAGTAACTCTATCAGTTTTCATATCTGTGGCCTCTGACATATGAAATATAGAGGCTGCGAAGACAAAAGGAAAACTCACATTACATGTGTATTCCACCTGCCATTGACTACAACGGTTCTTTTTGTCAACAAACTAATTCAGAACATGTTTAATTCAGACTTCAGTTTGAACACAAACAGAAGGATTTTTCACTGCAGACCATTTGTATCAAATTGTGCATAGAAACACATCGTTGTAGGTCCGTCCTTTTGAAAGCAAAGCGCAACCAAACAATTGTCATTTCTTATCTGACTTTTCACCTCCCAATACACCCATAATACCACCCCATGCCAAATTTCACTCTTTTGGAACAAATTTAGGTTTGATTCATTTTTTATGAAAAATGTAAAAATGCAATTGGTGCCTAAATACAAGAAATTAGATATAAGAATTGATTAAAAAATTTAAAAGCTTCTCTAGTACTAGGTTGCTTTAATCGTGACAACAAATATAGACAACCTTTCTATACCGTCAAGCATGTCGTCTCACCGTGCTCTGATCATGTGGCGCTGGCCCTCCAGGGCGCCCCAGACGTGGGTCAGCGAGGACCAAAAATAAGACGGTACGAGGTGTTTTGGGAACGGGATGTGGAACTGCCAGAAGTGATTAAGGAAGCTTGGAATTCGGTTGGAAGTGTAGATAATCTGGACAAGCTACAAACTGCCTTAAGGAAGACTCTGGCAACTCTCAACTCTTGGGGCAACAAGAAATTTGGAAACATATCTAGGGAGTTGGCCAAGTCACGTACTCAATTGGAGGAGCTTATGAGCATGAACGCTGACAGACAAGATATAAGGAACGTTACTGATAAGATGAATGAATTGATATATCAGGAGGAGATGATGTGGTTGCAATGATCCAGAATCACATGGCTAAAGGAAGGGGATCATAACACCAAATACTTTCAAAGTAAAGCTGTTTGGCGAGCACGTAAAAATAAAATACGTGCGCTAACTGATATTATTGGAGTGGTTCACTCAAATTTTGAGGAGATGGCCGCCTTGGCGAATGATTATTTTCAGGAATTTTTTTCAGCTGATCTGTCGCTGGATGCTTCATGGGTGATTGATCTCTTAGAACCAAAGGTGTCAGCCCAGGACAATGTGCGCCTTTGTGCCCCTTTTGATGATAAGGAAATATCTGATGCTCTTTTTCAGATTGGTCCATTAAAGGCCCCAGGGCGTGACGGTCTACCGGCGAGGTTTTTTCAGCGTAACTGGGATGTGTTAAAAACCAGTGTCATAGCAGCGGTGAAGGAATTTTTTGTCACCGGAATTATGCCGGAAGGAGTAAATTCTACTTCTATTGTTCTTATTCCAAAAATTCCTAACCCTACTAGTTTGTCTCATTACAGACCTATCAGCCTATGTAATGTTATATACAAGGTCATATCCAAGTGCTTGGTGAACCGTATGAGGCCTTTACTTGACGATATCATCTCTCCGGAGCAAAGTGCCTTCATTCCAGGGCGTATGATTACAGACAATGCTCTTGTGGCCTTCGAGTGTATTCACCATATTAAGCGAGAGAAGGATCCAACAAAAAGTTTCTATGCCTACAAGTTGGACCTCTCAAAGGCTTACGATAGGGTGGATTGGAAGTTCTTGAAGCAAGTGATGCAAAAGCTGGATTTCTCTCAACGATGGGTGGACTGGATAATGTCTTGTGTCACATCGGTGAGTTATTCTGCCAAACTTAATGGGACCCTCTTAAATTCATTTGCACCATCGCGTGGTCTTCGGCAAGGCGATCCTCTATCCCCCTTCTTGTTCCTTTTCATGGCAGATGGTATGTCCGCTATTCTGAAGCATTATGTGTCTTCTGGTGATATATCCCCGATCAAGGTGTGTAGAAGAGCACCGGGTATCTCACATCTTTTATTTGCTGATGACACCATGCTTTTCTTTGAGGCAAGCAGAGCCCAGGCTGAGAAATTTAAATTGGCTTTGGATCAATACGGGGTAGCAACGGGACAATCTCTTAATTTTGATAAGTGTTCCATCCTCTTTGGTATTGCATGCCCCGAAGATATTCAGGAGGAAGTCAGGGGGGTGTTGCATGTTACTAGCTTAGTGTTTGAGGAGAAGTACCTTGGCCTTCCAACTCCAGAGGGTCGCATGTCGAAAGGGAGATTCCAAAACCTTCAGATGAGTTTAACCAAGCGTTTGGTCCAATGGGGAGACGGTCACCTTGCCCAACCGGGGAGGGAGACTCTTATTAAATCTGTTGCGCTTGCTCTTCCTACATATATGATGGGTGTTTTCAAGATTCCATTCTCAGTGTGTGATGAATTAACATGGATGGTACGTGCCTTTTATTGGGGTGCTGAAAAAGGTAAGAGGAAAGTACACTGGCGTGCATGGGAGGATTTACAACAACCAAAGAGTAAAGGAGGTGCCGGGTTTAGAGATTACAAAATATTTAATCAAGCCTTATTAGCACGACAAGCTTGGAGATTGATTTCAAAACCTGATAGCCTGTGTGCACAAGTGCTCAAAGCCAGGTACTATCCGTATGGAAACATAGATGATACTGTCTTCTCCGGCAATGCATCTTCTTCATGGCAAGCAATCAGCTATGGCCTTGATCTGTTAAAAAAGAGCTTAATCTGGAGAGTGGGGAACGGCAGAAGTATTCGTGTGTGGCGCGATAATTGGATCCCAAGACCCTTCTCCTGTAAACCCATCACCTTACAAGGAAGATGCAGAATCCGCTTCGTGTCTAATCTACTTAATGATAATGGCTCATGGAATGTTGGGCTGTTGCAGGAGTATTTCCTCCCGGCTGATGTAAATGAGATACTGAAAATAAGGGCGTCTCCTAGGCATGAGGACGACACCTTGGCTTGGGGGCCGGGCAAGTTTGGCGTTTTTTCGGTCAAGAGTGCATACCAATTGGGTTTTGAAGAGGCTCACAGGAGTTCGGCAACGGGCTCTAGCTCGCGACCTAATGGCCGGCGCTCTTGTTGGAAGCTCATATGGTCTTCGGATGTTCCTCCTACGGTCCAGAATTTTGCGTGGCGGGTTGCTACAAACTCGCTGCCAACATGGTGCAACAAGTACAGAAGTGGACTTGAAACAAGTAACCTTTGTCCGGTATGTGCTAGTGAACCAGAGGACTGCTACCATGCTCTCTATCGCTGCTCCTTTGCGAGGATCTTATGGGATGCAATGTCTGAAGTTTGGCCTCTCCCATGTTTATCTACCCTGCAAAATAACGGGGATGAGTGGCTGTTGCATGCACTTGAACCGCTACAGGAGATTGAGAGATCTATGTTATTGCTATCCATGTGGAGGGTATGGCATATACGCAATGAGGTCGTACACCATAAACCAGCCCCGCCTATGGAAGCGTCGAAAAGATTCTTGGTAAGCTATTTGGACTCTCTGATTGGTATTAAAATTGATCTCTCTACTGATCCACGCAAAGGCAAGTCTACCATCACATATGAAAGACGGAGTCCGCATATGATAATGGAAAAAAGGTTACCAAGTGGTCAATGCCAAAGTCCAGATGGGTGAAGCTTAATACTGATGGGTCTTTTGCGGACGACGGAACAGCTGGCGCTGGAATGGTCCTACGTGATGATAAGGGAGCGATAATTTTTTCCTCTTGCAGGCAATTGTTCTCTTGCCGTGAGGCACTGGAAGCTGAGTTATGTGCCTATATGGAAGGTTTGTCCTTTGCCATCCAGAGAAGTGAGCTACCGGTGATCGTGGAAATGGACTCAATTGTGGCAGTGAAGATGATCCAAGCTTCGGAGGTTGACCAATCCATTTACTCGTCCATCATAAAGGAGATTAAATATCTTATGTCTCTTCGTGAAGTTTGTATTACTCATGTAAATCGTAGCCAGAATAAGGTTAGTGATAGCCTAGCTAATTTTGCTCGTATTGAGGGTAGAACCATGACTTGGTTGGGCTCTGGACCTCACATATCCATAGAGTTGGCTGCAATGGACTGTACAAGCATAGAGATTGAGTAATACAAGTTTTTTTCATCCGCAAAAAAAATATAGACAATGTTGGACTGCCATTCTTAGAAGCTGCTTCAAAAGGTCCTAGTTATGAACTGTTTGAAGAGTGCACCAAGAGAAATCACGACACTATGAGATTATTATTCTTACCATCAAGGATATAATACATGATACACTAGTGCAGAAAAACCTACCTAGTTGTGACGTGTCAAAAAGCATCCTGTTGGCGTGTCGACCCGACGCCCCTAATATGGTGCCACTGATAAAAATTGTTGGTGGCGTGTGGATCTCCACGTCACCACTAACATATACTGGTGGCATGGGTTCGACATGCCACAACTGAATTTTCACAGCACACCACCAATATAGATTCTAGGCGGAAAAAAAGTTGATGTTCCCTTCCGTCAACAACACATAACGACAATTTATGTAACAACATAACTGAATTAAGCATAGTAGATTAACAACTTAGAATAGATTCAACAAGTTAAATAGGTAATCAATTGAGCACATAAAAGTTTTGCAACTAATTACAAAATATAAGTTCTCGATCAACGACAACTCAACATAAAACCGTCAGCTGGTCCATCTCCTTCTTCAGTTGATCCCTCTCATCGATCAGTTGAGCCGTCAATTAGGTGATCTCTCTCCATCCTGCAGCTCATCCCTCACCACCTTCAGCTTTGTGATGATAATTTTTGAGAGGCCAGAAGCAACTTGTTGAGCATGTCCACGTCATATTTTTTTCTTCAGCTTGCACATACCCCCCCACCCCCCGGGTCTGAATCCTATGTAGCCCAAAGAATGTAAAGATGTAAACATGAAATGTTTGGAATCAAATTATCATAAAAATGATTTAGTTGTACACCTATGAAAATAATAAACATATAAAACAAGAACAAGATTATAAAAAGGGAAATGATGGCCATCATAACCTACAAAAGAATGAGGTTACATTATATACAATGAGTGAGGCTTAACCTGCAAAAATTGGCCTAACAATCTACCATGGATTACTTCCAATCTATCATCTTCAACAATGTTCTCATGGCATCATAAGACTACTATTTATAAAGAAGAAATTGGCATCATTACTCCATGGCATTACATGGTTGTTTGAGTTCAAAAGTTGTACATGTTGTATTTTTGTCTTCTTTTTTTCTTATTGGCTCAACATTACAACTAAATTAAAATCAAACCAAGCACTAATCAGTACAAATTGACAAACCAAGTGGAGAGCTTGCTCGGTTGTTGCTTATCTCTAGCTATATATTCCCATGCCATCAAATTAAAAGACTACTATTATGAAACTTACTCGGTTGCTACTCATGTCGGTGTCGACGACCCTCATATTGACGTTGTCGTTGCCGTTGCCGAAGCTGCCAATTGGCACGGATGAACTCATGGTGGCGGCGGTCGCGGCGGTGGCGCCGACGTTCATGCGCAGAGGGGAGGGTGACGAAGAAGAGGGGTGGAGATGGAGGCGGCTGCAATGGTGAGAAGGGATGGGGCAGACTAGTGCAGAATCGGGCTTTAGCACCGG
This sequence comes from Triticum urartu, assembly GCF_003073215.2. Classification (NCBI taxonomy): domain Eukaryota; kingdom Viridiplantae; phylum Streptophyta; class Magnoliopsida; order Poales; family Poaceae; genus Triticum; species Triticum urartu. The sequence continues at coordinate 700,935,680 of NC_053024.1, read as the reverse complement.
TTCGTAAGGGCCTTTAGTGCCGGTTCTATAACCGGCACTAAAGGGTGGGGACTAAAGGCCCCTCCCCCTTTAGTACCGGTTCGGCACGAACCGGCGCTAAAGTGCCACCACGTGGCATGAGACAGGCCCGGGTGCGGGTAAACCATTAGTACCGGTTGGTAACACCAACCAGTACTAAATGTTTGGGGGGGTTATTTTTTATTTTTCCTTTAATTTTGTGTTTTCAATTTAATTTTAGTGATTGTTTTACATTATAATGAGTTGTTAAATCATTAGGTGAAAGTACCACAGATTAGTTTTGACTGGATGCATGTGGATCCTAGCTAAGTGATCAAGTATATGCCATATCCATATTACTTGATCACTTAATTAGGTGATCAAGGTAATATGGATATGGCATATACTTGATCGCTTAGCTAGGATCTATCCAGTTGAAACTAATCTGCGGTTTCTTTCATAAATGATATAATAACTCATCATCATCATATTAATATAAAAACTCTTGCATCATATATATCATCACCAACAACAGTATACTAGTTAGCTAAAAATCATCATAGTCGTCATTACCACTATTTAATCATCATAGTCATTACCGCTATCTATTCACCACGAACACTAGCTTAAAGAAGAAACATTCACTTGTACCAGAAGCAAAGATATCATCGAGATCAACATGGTCATGATATTATAAGCGTTCATAACGCCACAAAAGCAAATCACTCTTTGAGATTAATTAAGTTCAGGACGAAGAACACAGACATGAGAGGACAAGTACTAATTAAGAGCATGAAATAGCTAATAATCATTTCTGCTGCTCTCTCTCAGGTAAAATAGCATAGAACATATATAGCTCTCTTGATTCATCATATTGGAGCATGCACATGAACCTGTCTCCTAATCGTGGGCTGCGCTTCTGTTTGCTGCCCCCTAGTACTTCTCTGCGATTGTTAACAATTTTGCTCCAATCTTTCACTATTAAGAATTCCTCGCTATTAGAAATCCTGAATGCACTCATGTGCATTGTAGTATATCTTGGTCGTAAGCTAACCATTGACATGCGACCTTTAGTACCGGTCCACTGAGGCACAACTGTCATCAGAAGTCCCTGTTTAAGAACATTGTATAGTAACATTACTTAGTAATGAAGTTTAGCTTGAAAAATAATGTATGCAAAAGATGCACTGAGGACAAATAGTAAAAATCTTATCATCTTTCCTAAATAGATGTGATTGTAGTTCAATACGATCACTATTGGTCGCACGTTTTGAGTACTAAGATTTTCAAATTCAAGAAAATAATTTCTCTTGACAGCATCAAGATCCTCAAGACATGAAACATAATGACTTATCTCCTCGCAGTTTAGTTCAACCCCGGGACACTGGACGGTCCTGTCTACCAAGCGCCAGACATGTTTGCTTGAATAGAAATAAGTTGTACATAGAAATTAGTTGTCAACTATTTTTGAATAAACAATATCGAAGACATAAATATTATTGAGAAACTCACATAATGGTAGAACTGGAGGCGTCTGCACATTGACCCAGATGTCTCTATTACCTTCCATATCATCTTCCGGACAAATATCAAAGGTGATAACCATATCAGGCTCAAATGCATAAGCCTTGCATAATGCTTGCCAAGTTTTGCATTCAAAATAGGTGTATGTGTCTGCATTGTATAATTTGACATTGAAAGTATAACCATGCTCGGTCTTCAGGTAAACTCTCTTTACCTCCATAGTTGCCATAGCATTGAAACCTATCTTATCCAAGACAAAAATTCTTGCATGACAAGGGATGCGCTAGTAGAATAGTGAAAATTTAAAATTATAAGTTGAAGCAAATGAAGTATAAGTCATGCTTAATTACGAAAAAAGACTTGTCGTTGTGAATTACTGTATCCACTTCGAAGGTCTCATCCAGCTTGATGCTGAAGCGCCGATCATCAATAAGGAAATTTCTGTCGCACAGGCCGCACTGGTCTTCACAGTATTCGCACATAATGAAATATTTTTCGTCGTTAGACGACATTTCCTATGTTCATATAGGTGAAACATTAAACACTTACTAGCTCTATTAATTCAACTAGTTATATTAATTCAACTAGTTATATTAATTCAACTAAGCATTTACTAAAAAATAAACTAGTTCTATTAATTTTCTTACTAAAATAAAGTAGATAGTTCTATATAGTAATATTTTAATTAGATCATCAAATGTCAGGTATCTAAATTTTCTTACTTAAAAATAAACTAGTTCTATTAATTCAACTAATTCAACTAAGAATTTACTAAAAATAAACTAGTTCTATTAATTTTCTTAGTAAAATATATAAAGTAGCTATATATAGTAATATTTTAATTAGATCACCAAATCTCATATACCTAATTATTTTTACTAAAAATAAACTAGTTCTAATTCAACTAGCTAGTTCAACTAAGCATTTACTAAAAATAAACTAGTTATATTAATTCAACTAGTTCAAATAATCTCATATACCTAACTAATATCTAGCTAATTCATCAAACAATTGACATTAATATTTAACTTTTTTATCTAATTCATCTAACATTAACATTCTAACATTCTTATCTACGTAATTCATCTAATTCGATCATCTAATTAACAATTTGACATGCATTAATATAAACAACAGAAAACAGAAAATAAGTAAAAATGTGTGTGTGTGTCTGTCTGTTTGTGTGTGTATGTGTGTGTGTGTGCGAGCTGGGGGCGGCGGCGTACGGGCGACGGCGCGAGACGGCGACGCGACGGGGATGCGGCGCGACGGGCGGCGACGGCGCGAGACGGCGACGTACGGGGCGACGGCGCGAGACGACGACGTACGAGGCGGCGGCGCGAGACGGGGACGACGGGTGGTGGGGGCGGCGAGGGCGAGACATACTGCGCGATGGGCGACGGCGCGGCGGCGGCGGCGATGTCGCGCGAAGCAGTTGAAGAAGTGGGGACATGAAACTGAATTTTTCGTAAGTGCTATATATATAGGAGGGGCCTTTAGTACCGGTTGGAGCCACCAACCCGTACTAAAGGCCAAATTTGGCCAAGTCAAGCGGCGGGAAGCGGCCCCCTTTAGTATCGGTTGGAGTCACGAAGCGGTACTAAAGGGGTGCGCTGCGATGCGTAAAGTTTAGTCCCACCTCGCCGGACAAAGGGCAGCCGCACTGGTTTATAAACCAGGCTTCTGGGCCTAAGTATGGCGCGCTGTCCTGTGAGCCTGGTGGCCCTTGTGGGCCTGAATTTACATGCCCAAGGCCTATCAGGCCCATTGGACAGCGCCCCAACAATTTTTCATATAGTTTTTTCTTTTCTGCTTTATTTTTTATCTATTTCTGAGTAGTTTTTTAATATACTTTTTATGATTTATTTATTTTCTTCTATTTATTTCTGAGTAGTTTTTTATATAGTTTTTTTCTTCTTTATTTATTTTCTTCTATTTATTTCTGAGTAGTTTTTTATATAGTTTTTTTCTTTTCTGCTTTATTTATTTTCTTCTATTTATTTCTGAGTAGTTTTTTATATAGTTTTTTTCTTTTCTGCTTTATTTATTTCTGAGTACTTTTTTATATAGTTTTTTCTTTTCTGCTTTATTTATTTTCTTCTACTTATTTCTGAGTTGTTCGAAGATAGTTTTCGTCCGAAACTCTGATAGTTCGAAAAAGAGTGTCCAGTTTGTACACCAAGTGCACCCAGTTCTTGCCATAACCAACTCTACTTTTTTGCACATGCCATGTGGGTGAAATGATGATACCATGCCAAGTTTCAACCTTTTCAGAGTTCATTTGTAGTGCTTTTCAATTTCAGGGTCATTTGGCTCAAAACAAATCAGTAAATGCATCAAAAATATCAATTTATGTCAGAAAGGGTTGAAAGTTGACGACGTGGCTTTGAATGGTGCATAATGAACGTAAAAAAGTCCGGAGTTGTAATAAGTTATTAAAATTTTGAATAGCCAGTGTAACAAATGAGTTCTCGTCCGAAACCCTGATCCTCCGTAAGAGATTGTCCCAGTTTGTACATGAAGTGCATCCAGTTTTTGCCATAACCCTCTCTACTCTTTTGCACATGCTAGGTGGATGAAATGATGATACCATGCCAAGTTTCAACATTTTCAGAGTTCATTTTGTAGTGATTTTCAATTTCACGGTCATTTAGCTCTCTAAACAAATCGGTAAATGACTGAAAAATAGCAAATGATGTCAGAACGTGTTGAAAATTGATGACTTCGTCTTTGAATGGTGCATACGGAACACAAAAAAAGTCTGGAGTTCAAATAAGTTTAAAAAAATGAAGTGACCGTGTAACAAATGAGTTCTCGTCCAAAACCCTGATACTCCGAAAGAGATTATTTAGTTTGTACACGAAGTGCGTCCAGTTTTTGTCGTAACCCTCTCTACTCTTTTGCATATGCTATGTGGGTGAAATGATGATACCATGCCAAGTTTCAACATTTTCAGAGTTCATTTTGTAGCGATTTTCAATTTCACAGTCATTTAGCTCTCTAAACAAATCGGTAAATGACTAAAAAATAGCAAATAATGTCAGAACGTGTTGAAAATTGATGAGTTCTCTTTGAATGGTGCATATGGAACGCAAAAAAAGTCTGGAGTTCAAATAAGTTTAAAAAATGAAGTGCTCGTGTAACAAATGAGTTCTCGTCCGAAACCCTGATACTCCGAAAGAGATTATTTAGTTTGTACACGAAGTGCGTCCAGTTTTTGTCGTAACCCTCTCTACTCTTTTGCACATGCTATGTGGGTGAAATTATGATACCATGCCAAGTTTCAACATTTTCAGAGTTCATTTTGTAGTGATTTTCAATTTCACGGTCATTTAGCTCTATAAACAAATTGGTAAATGACTGAAAAATAGCAAATGATGTTAGAACGTGTTGAAAATTGATGACGTCGCTTTGAATGATGCATACGGAACGCAAAAAAAGTCTGGAGTTCAAATAAGTTTAAAAAAATAAAGTGCCCGTGTAACAGATGAGTTCTCGTCCGAAACCGTGATACTCCGAAAGAGATTGTCCAGTTTATACACGAAGTGCGCCCAGTTTTTGCCGTAACCCTCTCTACTCTTTTGCGCATGCTATGTGGGTGAAATGATGATATCATGCCAAGTTTCAACATTTTCAGAGTTCATTTTGTACTGATTTTCAATTTCACGGTCATTTAGCTCTCTAAACAAATCAGTAAATAAAAAAAATAGCAAATGATGTCAGAACGTGTTGAAAATTGATGACTTCGCTTTGAATGGTGCATACGGAACGCAAAAAAGTATGGAGTTCAAATAAGTTTAAAAAATGAAGTGCCCGTGTAACAGATGAGTTCTCGTCCGAAACCCTGATACCCTGAAAGAGATTGTCCTGTTTGTACACGAAGTGCGTCTAATTTTTGCTGTAACCCTTTCTACTCTTTTGCATATGCTATGTGGGTGAAATGATGATACCATGCAAAGTTTCAACATTTTCAGAGTTCATTTGTAGTGATTTTCAATTTCACGGTCATTTAGCTGGGGCGACCGGCGGGGTAGGACCGGCGTGGGGGGATTGAGGGGGAGACTGAGTGAGTGTGAGTGTGAGTGGAGAGAGGAGAGAGTGAGGGCGTAAACATGTAAAAATATACATAAAAAATACATTGATTATCAATGATCTTTTTGTGTACAATCTGAATTTTCAATATGAGTCCTCAACGGTTTAGAAACCGGTGAAGACTCATATTGCGACCACAAATTCTACACATAGAATTCAATGAAGACCAAGTGCTTGTGATAGTTTGAGAAGTAACATATTTCAGGTGGTAAAAATCCTGCTAGGGGAGTGAGGTGGAACTAAAAACAGCCTGCCACAACCACTTTACTACCGGTTCATGCCATGAACCGTTACTGAAGGGGCTGGCTGGGCCCCAGCCTGACAACAGCCAACCACTGCCTCTTTAGTACCGGTTCATGGCACGAACCGGTACTAAAGGTTCGCTAAGAACCGGTACTAAAGATCTCCTCCCGCCTAGCCGTTGAAATCGGCACTAATGAACACATTAGTGCCGACTCAAATTCAAACCGGGACTAATGTGTCTCACATTTGACCCTTTTTCTACTAGTGGCATAGCGAGGCGATATCGGCGGAGTATCGACGGTGTGGCGACACGATAGATTTTGGGAAGGATTAGAGACTACATGTGTGTGAGAGAGAAATTGAGAGAGGGGATAGCGAGGGGCCGCGTCGACGGTCTAGGCCCACAAACTGGTGGTCTGGGCGATGGGGCCAACACCACCCGTAGTTTTTTATTTAGCTTATTAATTTTTATTTTATATATGTTTCATTTAGCTAATATATATTTTATTTAGCTTATTTTTCAATTTAGGTTAATTTTGAAATTATATTTCATTTAATTTATGTTTCATTAGATTATTTTTTTAGTTTAGATTTAATTTACAGATTGTATTTTATTTCAATTTCTAATTTGTATTATATTTACCTTATTTTTCATTTAGCTTACTTTTCAATTTAGCTTACTTTTAAAATTATATTTCATTTAATTATGCTTTAGTTAGGTTCTAAATTATTTTTTATTTAGTCCATATATATGTAGAAACTATATACAATAGAGATGTTGCCATATGCTTACTGGTGGCGTATCCAAATAGTACATGTCAGGACACCATGGGTTCGGTCAGGATACTTCGTCCCACTCACTTGTGGTGTGTACAAACTAATCCACGCTACCAGTAACCTATTACAGGTGGTGCACCAAATGTACCCAGGCCACCGATATTTCGGAAAAATTGCGGTGGTAAGGATTGAAAATGGCGCATCGCTAATTAGGATTGTGTGTAACCATTTCTACACTACTGATCTACACCATTGCTCATGTGGCAGGAATGATTGTTCATTACAACCCTCTTACAAAGAATTGTGCATAACACACACATCGTGGTAGATCTACCCTTTTCAAAGAAAAGCACAACCAAACTGTTGCTACTTCTCGAGAGACTTTTCAGATTCCTAATACACCCATAATCAGACCTCTTCATACCCTCGAGAGAATTCTCCATGTCTTCTACTTTAGATTTGGTCCCCTCTTGGAGGAGTGTCGCGGTGTTCTCACGGGGGGTGCAAGACGACATATGCCACAAGGTGGCTTCGTGTGAGGGCAAGACTGCTGCCGGAATATCCAGGGATGGGTATGCGAGTATCACACGCTAGTTACCCAGGTTCGGGACTCTCCGGAGAGATAACACCCCTACTCCTGCATGTCTGAGTATATGTGGTATATCTAGTACAAAGTGCTCCTGGAGCTGTATCTGAGGTCAGTGCCATAGGCATCTGGCCTCGTATATGTATGTGGCATGATGGTCGTTGCTCTTGGCCGAATGGGTGTGCTTGGGCATGCTTGCCCGTAGGAGTGGATGGATGGATTGCTAGCTAGCTCTCTTGCTAGCTAGCTAGCTTTTCTCACGGGGGGTGCAAGACGACATATGCCACAAGGTGGCTTCGTGTGAGGGCAAGACTCTCTTGCTAGCTAGCTAGCTTGTGTGTGTGCGTGAGTGTGCGAGTCCATCCTCTGATGGATGGATGGAGCTAGCTATATAGAGTGTGTAGTGGGCATGGGACATGGCGTTGGTTGTAAGCTACCTTGGGTAGCTTACAAGCCAAGCCATGCATGGGGCATGGTGCATGTCAAGCTTGTCCCCTAGGATATTTTATAAATCAGTAGGATGGAGCTAGCTATATAGAGTGTGTAGTGGGCATGGGACATGGCGTTGGTTGTAAGCTACCTTGGGTAGCTTACAAGCCAAGCCATGCATGGGGCATGGTGCATGTCAAGCTTGTCCCCTAGGATATTTTATAAATCAGTACCCAGGGGACACGGTACACTGTAGATGACGTCACGGTATGGTCGTCCCGTCGGTGTCTCGTCAGGCTCCAGTTGACTTCGGGCAGTCGGCTTGGCGGAGGAGTCGGCAGCCAGCAGTCGGCCTGGTGGAGCAGTCGGCAGCCAGCAGTCGGCCTGGTGGAGCAGTCGGCAGCCAGCAGTCGGCCTGGTGGAGCAGTCGGCAGCCAGCAGTCGGCCTGGTGGAGCAGTCAGCAGCCAGCAGTCGGCAGCCAGCAGTCGGCCTGGTGGAGCAGTCAGCAGCCAGCAGTCGGCAGCCAGCAGTCGGCCTGGTGGAGCAGTCAGCAGCCAGCAGTCGGCCTGGTGGAGCAGTCGGCAGCCAGCAGTCGGCCTGGTGGAGCAGTCGGCAGCCAGCAGTCGGCCTGGTGGAGCAGTCAGCAGCCAGCAGTCAGCCGCCGGCCAGGTAGTTGGACTGAGGGGCTTTGCTAGCCCTGATGTCTTGAATTCTTGTCTCGCCCGTCTTCGGGGTATCCGTGTCCAATTACTCCGACAGTAGCCCCCAAGCCTCCGGGCAACTTGGCAAAGTTGGGCGGAGGTTTTTTGGCGAGTGTTCATGGAAATGATCATGAAAAAGACAAAGTTAGTCCATGCAGATATATCAAATGTTTGCTTTTAGCATTGCAAGTTTTATGCGGAGGGTGCCGACTCGGTTTCGTCCGAGCCCCCTTAATCTTTTTCGTGTTCCCTCCGCTTTTTGGCTTGTGCTCTTGCTTGCCGGACAGCCGCTCTGCGGTCTGTGGCTGAGAGTGGGCCCGAAGTGGAGTGTACAGTACTCAGAGTCTAGGAGCAGATTCAACCGAGTAGATACTTGTAAAGGAAACGGTCGGTCGCCCGAACGTTTTTCTTCCCGGACGTTTTTCGCGTGGGTGGCCTCCAGCGTTCACTCTTGCTAGTCGGACAGCCGCTCTGCGGTCTGTGACTAAGAGTGGGCCTTTGGTACCGCGCACGGTACTAAGCCGTCTGCGGGAACTAACGTCTCAGGCCAAGCGGCCAGCCCCCGAGACCAACTCTGGCTGGCGCCGGGGCGAACAGTGATGCTACTATAATAAAATGCGGAGACAGCCCCCGAGCATCGCTCGGGGTTATCCGTGCTTGCGTGGTGCAAAAAATATGCGGGTCAGGAGCTCACATTGGTTTTCGTGTAGCTGAGGCAGAGTTTGCCGAAGACAGCCGGCGCGGCTCAACGCTTGCTGAGCGCCCCGGCGCACCCGCTGGGTGTAGTCTTCGAGCCTCCGGGTGCTTGAGAAGGGTCCAGCCGATCGGGCTTGACCGGCCAGGCGGCGAGCGGAACGCAGCCGAGCCGTCTTGGCACAGACGGCCAGGCGGCGAGGCGTCTGGCAGCACCCTTTTCTTCTTTTTTCTCTTCTTCCGGCTACTAAGAGCCGGACAGAACTCTTCTCTTGCCTGTAATCTTCCGTGGGGGCGCGCCAGTGCACCTGCTGGGTGTAAGCCCCGAGATTCGGGCCAACTGCTGAGCAGTCGGGCGGGATCTCCCGGCAACTACTTTGTCTTCTTCTTTGCGGGGGCGCGTCAGCGCATCCGCTAGATGTAGCCCTCGAGATTCAGGTCGACTGCTGAGCAGTCGGGACGGATCTCCCGGCAACTACTTTGTCTTCTTTATTGAAGTTGATTCATTTTTCTTCTTCTCTTTTTCTCGTCAGCCGGCCGGGCAGGCGGACTCCGGCACAGCAGTCGGGCCCTTTACAGCCGGCCAGGCAGTCATCGGTCGGACGCACATCTGGCAGTCGGACGCATATTCCAGCCGGTTGCCTGCCGTCGAACGCACATCCCTCTCACTTCTTTTTTTGTCCGACTCCAGGTGGGGAGCCGGACCCTTCTTTCCTCTGCCGTCTTGGGCAGCCGGCATCTCTCCACCCGACCCCATTTTTTTTCTACCAGTCGGCTGTGGGCAGTCGGCTTCCCACTCTTTTTTTGTTTCTTTTTTTTCTGGCTATGGGCAGCCGGACGCGTAGACTCTTTCTCTTTTTTTAGCAGAAACAGCTGGCTCCACATTTTTCCAACAGTCGGACTCTGTTTCTTTCAGTCGGATGGGCAGTCGGCCCCAGCACGAGCAGCCGGCCGCAGCTGCCAAGAGGCGGGATGCGGGACGGGAGAGCGCAGTCGGCAGGCAGCCGGGCCGGCTGGGTGGCCAGGGAGTCGGCCAGTACGGGAGCCAGCCGGGTGGCCAGGGAGTCGGCCAGCGCGGGAGCCGTCCGGGCCGCGCGCGGGACCAGTCGGCTGGGGAAGCCGGCAGGCGGGGCGCGGCTGTAGAGGAGGCGTGCGGGGCAGGCGGCCACGGGCGGACCGGCACAGGTGGACGGGTCGCGGAGCCGCGGGCAGGAGAATGCGGGGCGGCGCAGGCGGAGGGCGGGACGGCGCGGAGCCGGAAGCAGCAGGGACGCGGCCGGGGCCGGCTGCAGCGGCGAGCTGGCGGCCACGGGCGGAGTCGGCCCGGCGCAGCCGCGTGGGCGCGGACGCGGGAGACGGGCGCGGGAGCCGGCTGCGAGCGCGGAGCACGCGGACGCGACCCGAGGCGAAGAGGAGCGGAGGCCGGCCCGGGGCAGCGGCAGCCGGCGCAGCCGGATCTGGAGTCGGCGTCCAGGCAGAGTCGGTGCGCGCGGTGGAGCAGGCGGAGGGCGATAGGGCCGGTGCCTCAGTGCTGTTGGAGGCCGGTCCCGGGCAGCCTGCGGAGCCGCGGGGAGCCGCTAGTGGTCGCAGACGCGCGGCCGTGGGCGAGCTCGCAGATGGCCGTCAGCGGGCGGAGTGGAGGAGAGCTGCAGGGAGCCCAAGAAGGCCGGCAGCGTCCACCGGGTGTGGACGGAGCCAGAGAGGGCCGAAGCCTGGCGGAGCAGCTCGCTTGATTCGCTCTGGTGGTCAGTGCGAATGGAGATGAGCAGAAGACGAGCGCCCATGAGCAGGAAGATTGAGAGAAGCGAAGAACACAGCGTGCGCGAGCATAGTATGGCCAATGTATGGTCAATATCCGACCATTATCTAGGCAGTATACAGGCTACGTCTGGGACGCATCTAAGAAGAGTATAGCCATTATCTGGCTATTGCATATCTAGCATCTGGCCAACGAACAGGTGTAGTATGGGCATTGTATGGATAGTGTACAAGCATTATCTGGCTTGTGTATGGCTATGGTTTGACCATGCATCTAGCTAGCTTGCATAGACGTATATGGAGGAGTGAACGCGCGTTCCGGCCGGAAACTAGGCGCAGCACGGAGGGGAGCGGATGCGAAACGGCCGACCGAGGCGAGGCCCCGCGTGCGGCGCACGCGCGGACGGACGGCTGGCGTTGCAACGGTGGTGACGAAGGCGGCGAGGCCGACGACGAGGACGCACCGTCCCATGCGGCCGCTCCGGGGGCGGGTCAAAGTCGAGCCCCCGAGCTCTACCGGAGAGACGGCGCGACGCCGCGGCGGAGATGATGAAGATGGTCCCGCCCGGACTGCGAAACCAGCAGCAACGCGGTAGCATAGTACCGCCCCACGGTGGGTGCCAAATGTCGTGGTATTCTCACGGGGGTGCAAGACGACATATGCCACAAGGTGGCTTCGTGTGAGGGCAAGACTGCTGCCGGAATATCTAGGGACGGGTATGCGAGTATCACGCGCTAGTTTACCCAGATTCGGGGCTCTCCAGAGAGATAACACCCCTACTCCTGCATGTCTGAGTATATGTGGTATATCTGGTACAGAGTGCTCCTGGAACTGTATCTGAGATCAGTGCCATAGGCATCTGACCTCATATATGCATGTGGCATGGTGGCCGTTGCTCTTGGCCGAATGGGTGTGCTTGGGCATGCTTGCCCGTAGGAGTGGATGGATGGATTGCTAGCTAGTTAGCTTGTGTGTGTGCGTGAGTGTGTGAGTCCATCCTCTGATGGATGGATGGAGCTAGCTATATATAGTGTGTAGTGGGCATGGGACATGGCATTGGTTGTAAGCTACCTTGGGTAGCTTACAAGCCAAGCCATGCATGGGGCATGGGGCATGGTGCATGTCAAGCTTGTCCCCTAGGGTATTTTATAAATCAGTACCCAGAGGACACGGTACACTATAGATGATGTCACGGTATGGTCATCCCGTCAGTGTCTCGTCAGGCTGCAGTTGACTTCGGGCAGTCGGCCTGGCGGAGGAGTCGGCAGCCAGCAGTCGGCCTGGTGGAGCAGTCGGCAGCCAGCAGTCGGCCTGGTGAAGCAGTCGACAGCCAGCAGTCGGCCTGGTGGAGCAGTCGGCAGCCAGCAGTCGGCCTGGTGGAGCAGTCGGCAGCCAGCAGTCGGCCTGGTGGAGCAGTCGGCAGCCAGCAGTCGGCCTGGTGGAGCAGTCAGCAGCCAGCAGTCAGCCGCCGGCCAGGTAGTTGAACTGAGGGGCTTTGCTAGCCCCGATGTTTTGAATTCTTGTCTCGCCCTCTTCGAGGTATCCATGTCCAATTACTTCGAAATTACTCCGACAAGGAGTATGGTTCTATGTCTGGCTCACGACATTGTTGGCAAACTCCAAAGTGGGAATGTTCGCAGACCTTCTCCGGCTAGCCTAAAACTTAATCATAATCCTAACCCCGTATAGATTAAATCTACAAGCCCTTTTCATTGCATTTTGTATCAATGTTAACTAAAGTGAAACCCAAAGAGTCCGAAGCATGACTTTGGTCACACAACCAGCATACTCAGAAGCATAAAAGGACCGTGGAAAGGAAGACCTTGTAAAAAAATTTCATTAAGCTGTCAATATAATTTTTTTTGTTGCAAATTCAAGGGAAGCAAAAGGAGCATTGAGTAAAATCCAATTTAATACTAGCACACAAAATATGTTTGATGCTTGCACATCACTATGTGCTCTTGATCGTACATGCATCTACTCATAGAAAGCTCGTGAGGCCACTGTTGTGAAACATAGTACAAAATATGAAAATTTACCGCACTAACATGCACGCTCAGGAACACTATGAAGATGCATATAGTTAAATCAATCTTTACCAACACAAACGCATCAGAAAATTTGATGTTGCTGAAGATGCACAAATTCCTACAACTAGGTTAAACCTCCTAGCCGCGAGACTTCCTCATGTCTAGGATCGAACGTATGATCCCTCTATGATATCCACGTGTTACGTGTCAGCGATTCAACAGCTCTTCACCATCTAGTACAAAGTGCAGTCTAGTAGCGTGGAGAAGAAATATCACACCGAGAGAGGGAGAGTGCAACCAAAAATTGGTGTGTTTGGAGGGCAACATCTCCCCTCTATTTATAGGTGGTCAAGTGGTATCACAGCCTTGGACAGGGGGCTGCCCTCCTAAGGCTAGTATACCAAGTAGGGAGATTCTCCTAGAGGATCCCCTCCCAATCCTAGCGTCCCATTCTTTATTTCCCATGGAGAGGTGGGGCTCACCAACTTGGACCATTTGGCCCAAGGGCTGCCACCCATTGGGACAGCCAAGGGGCAGCCCACTCGGGCCACTTGGAACCTTCTCGGACCTTCTAGGTACGTCCATGTCTTGATTTTTCTGGAATGCTTCCGTCACTTTCCCGAAACACTTACCTTGAATACGGAACATTTCTCGTTCCTTTCTCATTTACTCCTAGTACATGTGTGGCCATGCATGTTTGGTAATATAAATGGACATGTCCCAGAACAACTTTGGGCCAATAAGGGGTCTAGATACCCATGTTGATTCCCACATACACATAAACATATTTATCGGGTGAACCTTTTATTTGCGTAGACAATTCCTTTTGCTTCGTGATACTTAAGAAAACCCGATGCGAGATTTTTATCACTATGCCTGTGAAGCAATTAGTTGATCACAATACCGAGTTATCTCCACTACCAGTTTGTTCTGTTTTCTCATTTCCTTATTCCAGTATCTCTGAGATCATATCACGCTGTGTCTGGCCAGACATGATGGATACCGTAATATTGAGAGGGCACGAGGAGTATCTCCTCATCGTTGTAGGAGCAAATCTAAGTCTTGAACTATTGAGTCCCTTGGCATACTTTTTTCATGTACCCGACAGTTACCATTATGATCACCCATTCACGAGTAAAGTTTAGCAACCTCAAAGTAACCGTCCAGTATGAAGGAACACGACACTCTCATTCTCTAAGGATGTGAGTATATGTTAACTCTTCACATGATAAAACCGATAACAACATGAAGATGGAATCTCGTGTATATCATTAATTGGGTCTGTCCAACACAATTGTTCTGCCAATAATGTGTTCTTATTGTTGTCGGCATCCTTGTTACTTAACAATGCCCTATGGTCTAAAAAATAATACCATCATGCAACACATGAGCTAGTATTAAACCTCATATTTAAGAAATAAATTATACTATATTATTACCTTTAGGGCATATTTTCACCACAAAATTCCCACCGCTGGTACTTCCTATGCATGGGTGAGTGCGCGAAATTACTGGTGCTGGGCACAAACAATGCCCGACACTGGTACTTGAGTTGCCAATGGCAGACAGAAATACGTGCCCGCCACTGGTATTTTAGGCTAGAATAATCCCTGGGCCCAAAATTATTTGTGGCGGACAGAACATTAAAGGCGTGTGTTTATGCCCACCACTGGTAATGTTGGCCCACATCTAATCTGGGCTGATTTTACCATTGGCATTCATGACTTTGCGTCTGCCACTGGTAAGTGGCTAGATTACCAATGGTAGGCGCAAATGCATTCCCATCACTGATAAGGATCCACCTATAAGCAGTTTTCTAGTAACGTGGGATAGTAGCACATACGTGACCTCAAGACATGAATGACTCAGGTCACCTCTAAAGCCACTGGATGCATAGGAGGAGAGAGCCGACAATCCCGTTGTCCCCTTCTTTGTAAGCCATGCGAGCTTCTCCCAGTTGGTTATTCCGGTGGTGGCGTATGCGGGGATACGGGAGGAGGACGGGTTGGGGCTAGGGTAGAGCCATCTGTGAAAAAAACAAGGTGCTCGGAGAAGGAGTGTGCTTTCCTATAAATTACACCCTTGTGGTATAGCCACAAATCTGGAGGAAGAAGCTAGCTAGCCTTGTTATGTTATTTATGTTTGCTGAAAATTGAACCGTGAGATAGAATTTGAAAATTATGCAATTTTATTCGCGACAATATGTATTGGCTACTTGGTGGTAGATTTTCACAATTGATTTTCTCGTTAGATTATGGTAAATAATTTTATGTTGTACTCAGAATGTACCTTTTTTACATCAGTATTAGAGATTTTGTTGAAGCTGAACATGAGGCGACGAGGCGGGCAACCTAGTAACCCTACCAACTACTTGTCATCTACCCATCTCGCTGCCACCAAGGCGTGTCACCGTGTAAATCCCACGTGGAGGCGGCGAAGGTTGGGAGTCTCGATTGGGGGGCTTGCTGTGATGGCGGTGGAGGGTTGTTGTGGGACAATGAAGGAGATGTGTGGTCGAGCAGAGGTCTTCGTTAGGCGGTGCGCGACGCCAGCATTGGAGAAGCCAAAAGGATCTATTGGGAAGATCATCAGTTGTCCAGCCCGGTTGGATCATCAGAGAATAGGGCATCGGTGAACAGTTCCGTATGACAGCGAGCTTGATACAAGACCCGGGCATGTCCTGCCATGGGTGAATTTTTTCCAGGTTTTCTTAGGAAGTCTTTGTATTTGGTTTTCTAGGCAAGACGAAGCAGCGACATTGCCCCAGGGAATAATATTCTCCCCATATATCCCCGTTCCATTGGTGCGCTTTTCACTAGCGGGGGGGGGGGGGGGGGGGGGGGGGGGGGGGGAAGGGTGTCAAGTTGTGTCGCCGACGTGTCTTCTGGGATCCACTTGGGTTAGGTTTCGGGTGGATCCGTTTGGATTTGATCGGATTTTGTGGTATTTAGAGTTTCTACAGACCCTTCTTGAAGGTTTTTTCTCCGGGGCGGCGTTTTGCTTCTCAGGTCACGGGCGCTGGCGTCTCCTGGTTTGCATCGATGACCTCCCACCCCTTGCATCTACAAACTCTTGGGTTCAAAAAAGTTTGCTCTGGCTAGGCAGAGGCCATAGGCGGCATTAATGTAGGCTCACGACACACCATTGGTGAATGCAGGAGGAAGAAGACTTGGGTGCCCCCAAGATTTTGAGTGTTTCCTATTTTTTTGTAAAGGTGTTTTTGTAGGGCCGTTTGATACTTAATATGGCCTTAGGCCTTTTCGCAGAAAAAGGAGGTTTTGCTTAATCTTCACAATTTTGCACATGTTTTTTCTTTCATTTTACAGTTTTTAGCATAACTTTATTTCATAGTTGACACCCGCTCCATGAAGCTTCTTGGGTCAGCATGCGGCACCCGCCGAACATGCATGGGGGTACACAACCTCCTAGGCCTTGGTCGTAGATTGAATAGGCTGCTCTGACCTGTAGGCCTATCCTAGCTGGTCTCTTCCCTTTTGCACTGTGGTAAATCCTATTTCGCACTTATAGTTTCAAACAAAGTTCATAAGGTAAGCAGTGCTCATACGCAAGCGCTGTGTCTCATATTAAGCGAGACAAATGGATCTCTCGCGTCGAGCGCTACAGAACAGGCCGACCCATTGACGCAAACCTAAAAGAAGAAATAAGGTGGAGATAGCGCTACTAGCCACCTACTCCACGTCAGGCTCGTGATCAACTAGTACGGCGCGACCTAGTTGAACTAGAAGAGTCGGGTTTTCACTAGTTTTCCGGGTTTTGAAAAATGCCGCGTGATCAACTAGTAGTGCGCGAATAACTACAAGAAAAGATCCTTTTTTGTTTTCTTTGTATTTCTTTTTCTTTTGGTTTTCTTATTTCTTCATCGGTTTTCTTATTTCTTCATCGGTTTTCTATTTTCCCATGTTATTCTTTGTTTTTTATTTTTTTTCCTTTCTCTCTCTCTCTCTCTCTCTTTGTTTCTTTCATTCATTATTTTATTCTTTTTTATTCTCATTTTTCTTTTTTTTTTTTTTTTTTTTTTTTTTCTTTTGTAGTTTTCAATTTATTTTGTTTTCCTTTGTTTTTATTGGTTTCCACAGTTTTGAATTCTTTTTGGATTTGTTTATTGGCTTTTATTTTTCGTATTCTTCTATTGTTCCTTTTTTGATCTTCATTGTTTTTTTCTTTTTCTCATTTGGTTTTTACTCTACATTTTTCGTATAGGTCAAAACTTTTTTCTAATACACGTTCAACACTCTTGAATACATGGTCAACATTTTTAACATTTTCCAAATTCTTGATTGATATTTTTGAAATTCAAGAATAACAATTTCTGAATACCCGGTCAATATTTTTCATATACATATCTTTTAAACAGTTTCAAATGCTTGATTAACATTTTTTGAAACAAGATTCACATTTACAAATATTTATTCAACATTTTTACAAATGCTTGATTAACTTTTTTATAAACATGATCAAAAATTTCAATCATCTTTTAATACATGGTCAACATTTTTTGTACACTCTTTTAACATTTTTCATATACTTGTTCAATTTTTTTTCAAATGATTAATTAACATTTTCATATACATCATTATAAAAAATTATTATTATTTACATACTTTTAAAACGTGGTCAACATTTTATCTATAAATATGTTTAACATTTTTCAAATGCTTGATTAAAATTTTCAAACAATTTTTGCATATTTTTTCAAATGCTTGATTATCATTTTAAAAATATATGATAAAAAAATTCATCATTTCTGTAATACATGATCAACAATTTTCTATAGCCGTTCGGCATTTTCCTAGTGGTTGATTAACATTTTTCAAATACTTGTTCAATATTTTTTATTACATGATCAAAAATATTTTGATACAAAATCAATATTTTCTGAATTCTTAATTAATTTTTTTGAAATACTTGTTAAATATTTTTTAAATACTTGTTGAACATTTTTCTCAAATAGTTTTTACTGAGTGTTTTGCGTAATATATATATTTAGAATATTTTAGAGTATCAATAAAAGTACACAATCAAGCATAAAACGAAAAGATAAAAAGTAAAGAAAAAGAGAAAAGGAGGCTGTGGCCTCCCGTGCGCGTGAGCTGGCCCATATTGCTCGTCCCTTCAGCGGCGGAAGCTCGAGTCAGTGAAGGCGAGATATATGGGCACCTGTGCTGTGCTCAAGCCTTGCCATGGTTTCGAGAGTGGGCCGGCTCATATCACGTGTTCTCTTGCACCGCTCTTGCAAATGGATATGAAAAAAAAAAGTATTTCTCAAAAAATAAGAAGAAAAAAACAAAGTACTTCTCAAAAAAAAACAAACTCTGTGATTTTTTTTGTCGTTTTCGTACGTTTTTCTACTGGGTTATTGTCTGTTTCTTTTCTTTGCCATTTTCTTTTTCAATATTTGCGAAAAAATTTCATATCCATGAATATTTTTTTCAAATTCACAACTGTATTTTGACCTGATTTATATTTATTAATGTTTTAATATTTTATACATTTGAAATTCAGGAACATATTTTGAATTTGTTATTTGTTCAATTCGTAAAAAAATGAAAATTTGAATATTTTTAACAATTCGCTGATATTTTTTACCATAATAGTTTTTTTTTTACCATTTTTTTTAAAAAAATCACAGACTTTGTTTCTTCTAAAACAACGGACCAGTAGCAGCAGAAAAAGGGGAAAGAAAAGCAGCGTGCAGCGAGCTGATCGGTGAGCAAACGACGCGAACTGACAAGACTACTAGGCCGCGGCCTATGCGCACACCGTGTGTGCGCGATACCCGCAAGTTATCTATACTTATATCATATATTATATATTATTATATATACTATTAAATTATTAATATATTATATATTTATATATATATATTACTTCATCTGTAAACTAATATAAGAGCGTTTAGATCACTACTTTAATATTCTAAACGCTTTTATATTAGTTTACGGAGGGAGTATTAAACAATCAAACTAATTCTTTTTTAAAGCCACCCCCAAATGTACACAGCCTAATTACCACTGTCAGATTAGCCCCACTGTATAAAATCTAATGGTTACAATTAATTTAATCTCGAGCTATGTGTGCAATTAGCAATTTGATAGGACTGAACGCGCTCCACCCGCAGAGGAATATTCCACGCGCGTCCGCATACTACGCTTCGTCAACGCAAAAGGCCTTTCCAAATCGCAACAACCACGTCCAACTAAAAAAGAAACAAATCGCAATTACCATGTTACCAGGCAGGCGTTCCTTCCCTCCCCTACCTCCTCCCCGTCTCTTCGCCGATGGAGGGCGCCCCGGGGCGAATCTAGGGCCAGCCCCAAGGAGGGCGACGGCGGGGCACCTGGTTCCTGTCAGCTTGGCGCAGGCGCGCGACGAGCGCTTGGTGCAGCGGCGCTGAGGCATGGGCTACGGTGCGCAAGAGCGTCGCCGGTGCGAGTTATTGCCTGGCTTAACGGTGAGGCTGGCAGGGCACCATGATGCGATCTGACCACCCCCCGCCTTGCTTTCGCCGGATGCGGCTTCTCTCCACTCCTCATGCATCCGCCATGTCTGCCGATTCGTCACACGCCCATGGTAATATACTGACTCTTCCTTTCTTCAATCAACATTTTTTCTGTTCAGTGAATTTTGGAGAAGAAGACGTTTCCATTCGCAATTGTAATGTATGGGAGAAGGAACTGAAGAACAATACATGAACTAATCTCTGTAAATTTCATATTACATGACGACAGATGCATCAATTTTTAGATAAAAGTGAAACAAATCCTACTTAATTAATAGATGCAAATTACAAGATAGCAAGACATGAACTACTTGATGTGGATATGGACAGTATTATAGGATGGACAGTGCAAATCCTTTGCTGGACTTCCGCGTCCAAGCGATATAGGATGTTCAACAAATAACATGACTGGAATAAACTTTTGGCTCGCTGAACTTTTGAGACCTAACTTACAAATTTATATATAGTTTGGTAATATATAGAAGAAATGAACTTTTGGCTTGCTGAGCTTGGTGTTTCTTTTTGCAGCATGATGATTTCAGAAGTACAATCAAATGGAAGGCTGGAGGAAGATTTTTGAAATGGCAAAGTCGCCAGCAAGGACATGAGACATGAGGTAATAATCATTCTTCTATGTGTTTCCATCTGCTATTAGATTGTACTATTCTCTTTGCAACATGATGATTTCAGAAGTACAGTCTATCATGGTGTTTGTTTTGCTCTTGAGATATATGAAAATTGGACATATATATGCAGGTCTGACTTGTTTCTTCATAGGGGACAAAGGTGTCCTCTTCATAATGGTCAGGGACAGAACTTCCAGCTTGACATATTTGGGTTTTAACTATCTCTTTTGTTTTTTGCCTTCACTGTTGTTGCTTTTGTCAGATATCTTATTTCTTAAAGTCAGACTCCAATGTTTTGTTTTGGATATGCGCATTTCATATTAGTCAAGACGTGCATTGACCATTGATCCTTACTTTAGAGGCAATACGATTAACAAGGTATCAATATTCTTCTCCTTCAGCTATGTATAGTCAGGATTCACAAGTAAGGAGAAGAGGCAAGAGGCTATTGATGGAATCATTTCTTTGTTGTTTGTCTTGTTTCGTGACATTCAGTAGCATTATAATTAGCAAATTGCGAGTGAGTTTGCCTGCTTTGCTATATTCGGAAGTTCTCTACATGCAGTGGTTACTGATTGTGAGGGTCACTATTTTTATTTGGTACTTGGGTTGATTTAGCTGAGAATGATTCACATACTTGAAACTTTTTATATAGGACATGATAATAGCATGTTGGTTAGGGTAAGAATATCTTTTCTGATCCCTATTTGGTTCAGTTGACATCTTTTAGTACGATGTATGTGTAGCACATCCTTAAATATCTGTAGCCTCGATATCATCAGTCAACTATGTGACGTGCACCTTCTGCTTGAGCAGATGAACTAGCCACTGCCCTAGATGTTGCGCCGTGCTCCAGTCCTGTTCTGCTGGTTCTAACCAAGCACATCAAACCAAGACCGATTGCTCTATTGTTGTGATCGGGCAATACAATATTGGTATATATATATGCCTTATATAGTGCCTTTTTGCATTACTTTTGTTATATCTGTGGACTGTGCACATGAGTTTCTTCTTATCTTTACTCATTAATTTTCATTCTATTTCAAGGTCGGTAGCTTCCCTCATCTTGGTTCTTGTTTTAGGGTTCAAGCCGAGTGAATATTATTTGTGATCCAAATGACTGGTTTTAGGTATCAACTTGACATATGTGTGTAGCCCCCCCCCCCCCCCCCCCCCCCCCCCTCTATTTCCTCATTCTTTGATTCTTTGGGTCATTTAAGAACTTCTGATGGGTTAATATATTTGCTGTACAGTGTCGATGATGCTCTAGGACACCTCCCACATTAGTTCTCTACTACAATCATTCAACCACCCGACAAGACGGACGTCTTTGTGCTCTCCCACCATTATTTAACTTGATAAAGTCACCCATAAGCACAGTATGCCCCAACTTTTTTTCTTTTTCCAAATTCATTATTTTGGATTATCGGTTGTCCTTTACTGCTATCAATCCATGGCAAGAAGTAATGCAACTAAACTACTTCTCCGAGTTTGGTGGGCAGTAAATCAATAGGATTATTGCCGCATAGTTGATTATCTGATGTAATAGTGTGTTTATGGTCAGATAATTCTCGCACTGGTTATTTGAATAATAAATGTAGAATTTGGCGTGTTATGTACCTCATCGAGCAAGTACTTGTTCTTGATATGCCACCCATATATATTTTAAGTTAGTTGTTTTAGTTGGACTGATAATTTGGTAATGCAGACAAAACACATAATGATTGGGTACATTGAAAAGCATTTTCAAAAGGCATAGGGTGATTTACTTCATGTTAGCAGTAAAATAACCTTTCACTGTCATGATGTCATCAGTTTACAAAGTGTGCAACCTGCCCTGCATGATAATGTCTCGGTTTTTGTGTGCTACTATGTTTACTGTCTACGTTGGCGATGAGGCAGGGAAGGTAAGTGGGGCTAACCTGCTGGCCGGAGTAAAAATAATGACCAAGTTTTTCATTAATGTTTGAGGGGCGTATGGTCTTGGTGCTGCTTAAGCTTGGCCATATGGCTATCAATGTAGGTGTTTCTTGAGTCGTTGTCATCTTCTTCGCCACCGGTTTGGTAACCATCTCGGTTTCCTTCTCTGCTCCTGCATATGTGTCATGTTTGTAACGAGAAATGGAGAGCAAGTTAGAGAAGTTAGTAATTATTGATAATAATAATAATGTGATGCAGAAATGCATGTTAGCTACACAGCTGTTCCCAGTAAGGAATTATTTTACAATAGAAATGCATATATTGTGGATTCATGACTAAACAAGTTTGCATGCACATCCCTGAAAATACAGCAGAGCCTTCAATCTTGAAGAGTTATGAATTCTTCAGGTGTTGCTTTGGAAATGAATGTCATTTGAATGCTTGCTTAATGTAGGTGTATATGTAAGATCTGAAACTGATCAATACTATTTCTAATATGAAATTTGGGCATATAAATGGCTCTTAATTATATATAGAATTAAAAATGAATGTACGGTAGTAGCATATGTTCAGGTTGAGGGTACGAAACGACGTGCGTTTTCACATATATAATTGTAATATTAGTTGAGACGTGCGTTGCACGTGCACGTTTACTAGTAGTGCTTAATAGTGCTTAAAGAGCTGTAGAGGAGCTCTGGCACTGTGCTGCCACTTGGTTTCGGGTTTCCTCTTCGGTGTGTGCCGGAACTGGAAGGTAACACTAGTCATAGTCGAAAATGCAATGGCGTGTTCCTGCTTGCCTGCACACGTTATCGCGAGGCGTCCATTCTTGGCGGGATGCCGGACAGCCGCGGTATTTCAGGGGTGCATACGCCCATCATTTAAAGTCTATAAGCTGGACGAAAGAGCCAACGTCTACGGTGCGTGCAAACGGACAAGTAAAGGCCCAGAGATGGCGTTTGGACACTGTACCAACGATGGGATTTGGCATTAACTACAATTTATTTATTTTCTATTGTTTGCTAACAACTTCTTCCTAAATCTAGGAATGATTAATTAAGCCATTTTATTTGTTTCCAATTGCGAGGATCAATGCTTCTGAACCAAGACAATTACTTCCGAAAAAGATTTGCTTCGTACGAACCGGTATCATTTGCGTCCTATAATTTTCTTCGCTTCCTAAGAGGTTTTCAGTCGTGTGGAATTTTTTTGTTTGCTTCATGCACTCTATTTTACTAAACAAGAACGTTGGCTTCCAAAAAACATTTTGCTTGGTACGAACCGGGATTGTTTGCTTCATAAAATTTTCTTTGCCTCCTAAAAAGCTTTCAGTCGTGAGGATTATTTTTGTTTGCTTCGTACGTGTTTTCAATCGTGGAGCTCCTTGCTTGAAAAACTTCAGTTTGGTTTATTTTTTGTTTTTGACTGTCCTTGCAGTTCCAACAACTTCAGTTTTAAAAATATGTTCCATGCGACCAGAGGATTGTTTTCAAGTGCTTGCTCCAACAGAATTAAAATTTATTTCCATCAGACAGTAGTAAATTAGAACTTGCTTCAGAAGAAAATACAGTTTGCTTCAAAGGAATTCTGAATTTGCTTCCATAAGTTGCTTCGAACAACATGAATGGATTATATGTTTTTGTCATCTCTACACAATACAAGTCACAACCGAGAGAGGTCGCGCATCCTTCCATGTCCAGATTGTCTAAGCATTTTTCACTCTCTCCCATACTGATTGGTGGTCCAACTTGACTTTGATGGCAAAAGGAAGAGTAGAACCATCGAATTCAAAAAATGTTCATGATTTTATAGAATGTTTGAAAATCTGTAAAAATGTTCACAAATTTGAAAAATGTTCACAGTTTCAGATATGTCCACGAGTTAAAAAAAATCATGGTTTTCAAAAATTGTTCATGATTTCACGAAAATGAGAGTGATAGTGTATCTTGGTGATGCAGAAAAATGTGGTCATGGCCATTGAACATTATGATTTTTATTCTTCCGTCGCAATGCACGGGCCGTTTTGCTATAACTACGAAAGAAGGACAAATTTGGAGTGTCGGATTTTCGTTACATCGAAGGAATGGTCTGGAGTCTTAACAAATTATAGAAACAAAGCGTCTCCCACTAGGTGTCATTAGCGAATTGAGGTATTTATGTAGCTCATACGCACTATACCTGTAAGTTAAGTTTGCATTGTGCGATGTGTGTATTTAGCAGTCACTAGTAAGCGTGCACGTGCAACGCACGTATCATAATCTATAACCACTACATCTACTTTTTAGTTATTTATTTACTGAGTCATTTAAGATATCTTTCATAAAGTATTCCATGAAATTTAACATCTAGAGAGCACAAGATGACCTGCACGATTAAGAAATTTCATAGGTTCACTAACAGATCAATAAAAATCTGAATACTTTTATAAAATTATCGATATGGTCAGAAGTGAACGTTTATTTAAACCATTGTGTCTGTGTTAAAAGAATCAAGCCACACAGCCAAATCGGACATGTCCAGAAAAAATGAAACTGGACAACGTCCAACACTAAATATAGACAAAATGACCAAAAGGGTAATTGATAAACAAAAATTGGACAACGCCCTATATTTATTTTGAAACTGCTTTGTGGACGAAACTACACACATGAAATACAGCAACACTCATACCCAACGGATGGACTGGTGCTGCTGCCGTGCATGGATGGTGTGATCTTTAGAGCATTTATAGTCGGGCACCCAAAACCCCTCTAAAATGCCCGGACGACCACTTGGTCACTGATCGGTCACAAAATTTCGACCCAGCCGGGCGCCTTAAACGGGGCTCAAACGTCTAGGCTGACCGGCATCCCACATATCCAACCCAAATATGGGGCGGATATGGGGGCGTCCGGGCGCGCCCACCACATCGGACTGACGGAGGGGTCCCATGCGGATTTCACAGTGGAAACCCGGCAGTCCGAAACTCGTCTCCTCCGTTGGACCGATGGTGCTGCATGGCTCCACTCCGGCGGGCCGCGTAGTGCCTACCCCGACTATTTAAGTCGACCGGCGACCCCCAACCCTAGCCCATCCACCTCGTCCCTCACCCGAGTCCTTCCGCGTCCTCTCACACGCTCTCCGGTATCGCCATGGTCCGACGCAAGATCACGACGTACGTTATGCTGACGCGGACCGCCGGAGGCAGATCGCGGAGGAGATCTTCGCCCGCATTGCTGTCGGGCTGCCTCCAGACTCATCAGAGGAACAGGAGGAGGAGGAGCAGTAGGAGCCGAAGGAGGAGGGAGAGAAGCTACCGGAGCCGATGGAACTGGCGGATCTGGAGGAGGAGGAGGAGGCGGAGCAACCTGCTCCAGGGTTCGACATGGCGGAGACGGAGTTCGCCATCGCCCAAGCCGTTGAGATGGCGGAGCAGCATGCCAACCTGGAGTCCATCTAGGATGAGGCCTATGTAGAGGCCAACTGGAACTTCCTCCGACAGGAGCAAGCAGCGTCTGACGCGTTCTTCACCGAACTTGACATGGAGATAGAGGAGGAGGCCGGAGCGGAGTAGCTGGAGGCGTCGGAGCTGGAGCTGCCGCCAATGTATCCGGAGCCGGGCACGGAGATTGCCGACATGACGAGTAGTAGCTAGATCATCTACGTACTACGTAGGTTTCTAGTTTGCATGCTTTTGTATGGATTTGATAATGTAGTATGCGATGACTGAATGTAATTGTGTTAATTTGAAGGGTAACTGTTCAGTGTCCGCGGATGCTTTCGGGTCTGTCACAGAAAACATTTTTCACTCTCTCTGTCAGGACCCCGATTCTAAGTCACATCGATTTAGCCTGTAACACCTCATATCACTTTGCGGCCTCACGCACGGTATTCCCACGGGTGTCGCCTTACCATGGCACGGGACCGTTTGCACCTTTTGGCTCACGTATATGATAGTGTCGCTAGCATCCATATGACAGAGAACCCGGGCCGACATGACTAGTCGTGAACCCAAAGTGGCACTAACTTACGGGGACAGGCATACATGAATCAACATCGAGCATGTCGGTCAGCAGCGTGCGAATCCGGGCTATAGCACTGGGCTAACAGGATTCCGGTGAACCGGGCTGTAGCAGACTAAGCAGGACTCCGGATGTCACCGCGCGACATTTCCCCGAAGGGACGGACATAGGAACGAAGTGATCACATGCCGGCCAGTCAAGTGTTCCGGAGCAGTAGTGCTGGGCTAGCAGGACTCCGGTGACCCGGGCTATAGCGGACTACTATGGCTTATGGAAGCACAAGACTACATTTCCCCATAAGAGCGGCTACCAAGGATAAACAACTAGGTTGTCGGATCCCACACATACCAAGCATTTCAATCATACACACAATATGCTCGATATGTGTGAATACAACATGGCATCACAACATAACTCTACGACTCAAGTATTTATTCATTAGGCTCCGAAGAGCCAGATATTACATACATGAGTCTCATGACCCAACATTCAGAGCATATCAGACAAAGCACATGCGAAAGCTTAACATGTCTGAGTACATACTTCTACAAATGAAAAAGGCTGAGAAGCCTGACTATCTACAAGACCCTGCCGAGGGCACAAGATCGTAGCTGAGGTAACAAGCTAAACGTTGAAGTCCACTTGGAACTACTAGCGAGACTGACATCTGTCTGCAAAAACATAAAATAGGCAAACGTGAGTACAAATGTACCCAGCAAGACTTACATCAGAACTGACTACATATGCATCGGTATCAACAAAGAGGGGTAGTGGAGTTTAATTGCAGCAAGCCAGCTTTGACTCAGTGGCTAACCTGAACTATGACTGCAAGCAACTCTTTTGAGGTGGCGCACACGAGTCAACATATTCACCATACCAATACACCACTATGGATCCGCCCCCGTCTCCCTGCGAGAACACCATCCATAGCACTCACACTTATCTTGCGCATTTTAGAGTATCCACTTTCACTTGTCTATGAACTATGCAAGGGGTCCAAGTATCCATATCCGAGGAATCCGGCTATTCGAATAGATAATGATAACCCTGCAGGGGTGTACTTCTTCACACACGCTCTCGCCACTTACCACCATGTACACATCGTGTATCTCGGCAACCTTCAAGCGGAAGCCTGGCGAGGGAGTCGGCCATGACCTGACTAACCAACAAGTCTCTAGTCCAGGTTTATCGCCTATTCGGGTTCCATCCGCAAGGAGATCCGGCCGGGGTGTCGCTCACGGCCCCAAACGATGTGAGCAGGGTTCCCAAGCCCACCATCCGGGTGCCACTTGGTACACCGTGCCACTGTGCCTAGTCTGTCCCAAGCCCACCTGTACCGGGTGCCATTTGGTAGACTACTTACACTACCTACAAACACCAGAAACTAGTTGCAACTCCTGGAAAGAGATCAGGTTGATTAATAAGTCGAGAGGGGCACTTAAGCATTCCAATGTGTGGTAGTAACTGTTCATGGATCACCAAACACAGAACTCAGTTCCTGAGGACGGCTGCAATGAGACAACCCACCATGTACTCCTACATGGCCTCTCACCGCTACCTTTACCAAATCGTGTTCACACACTTAGCTCACACACATTAGGACATGTTCATCACCATTCCAATTCATCCCCGATGAATCGGACCTGACTCAACTCTAAGCAGTAGCAGGCATGACAAACAAGCATGAATGAGTAGGCACACTAGGGCTCAAACAATTCCTACTCATGCTAGTGGGTTTCATCTATTTACTGTGGCAATGACAGGTCATGCAGGGAAAAAGGGTTCAGCTACCGCAGCATGTAACCGTTGAAACGTTGTTGTCCTAATGCAGTAAAAGAGAGCAGGAGCGAGAGAGTGGGATTGTATCGGAATGAACAAGGGGGTTTTGCTTGCCTGGCACTTCTAAAGATAGTATAGCTCTTCATCGGTGTCATCGAATTCATCGCTGGATCAACGTCTACTGAGGGGGGACAAAGACCGGCAACTGAGAAAGAACACAATCAACACATGACGATATCCAACAATATGATGCATGCTATGACATGGCAATATGAATGTGTTTTTGGCTAATGCAAGCTAGAACATATTGAAATGAGTCCATTTGAACCAAAGATTCAAATGCAAACCCATTTTATGAAGTCATATTAGTGCATTAACTTTTTTCACCTAAAGAGTAAGGTTAAAGTGTTCTAACATGCATGAAACTAGTACAGATGAAAATATTGGATTTTTCTGATCATTTTTCATATATAAATTATTTCATTCTGAGCTATGGTTGAATTTCTATGATTTTTAGAAGTTTGGGGTATTTTTTGAAATTTATAAATCATTTCTGATTTATTTTAATTCCAGAAAACTTTACTGTGTCAACATTAAGTCATGCTGTCATCAGCTGGTCAATAGGACCGTCTAGGTCAAACCTGACAGGTGTGGCCCACCTTTCATTGACTCAGTGCTAACCAGGGTTTAGTTAAATCCTAACTAAAGTAATTAGAAGGGCTGGGGCCCACAGTCAGCGAGTTAGTGGGTTATCTAAAATTTAATTAGCATCTAAACTAAATTAGCAGGGCCTCGGGCCCACATGTTAATGACCCAGAGGGGTCAAACCCTGGTCAACCCGGGTCAAACTCGCCGGAGTTGACCCGGCGCTCATCGCCGGCAAGGCCAGAGACGACGGAGGGGCTCGGGATTCCTCCTCCGGCGACCAAATGGCCGACGGAGGGCACCTACGCGGAGCTGGGACTCGCTCGCATCCATCTGTGCAAACTGTAGGGGCTGAGGTGGCCCGAGCTCGCCGGAGGCAAGCTTGCGGCGGTGGCCGGAGTTCGGGTGTGGACATGGTCGACGCTACGGGGCGCTAGGGGGATAAACTGGCAGGTGCTGCGCGCTCTTGGGGGTTCACCGAGCACGGTGACGTGCTTAGGCGCGGGCTGCGCTGGCCCTGGCCACAGCGGTGAAGAACCATGGCAGTGGTGAGGTTTCGGCTCCGGTGGACAGCGGGGCTAGAGGAGGAGAACGACGGCGGGGAGAGAGGGGTTCGGTAGAGGAGCTCACGGCGGGGTCGTCGGTGATCTCAGCGTGCTCGGGGATGGCATGGTGATGACGAATCGGTCGACGACGGCCGTCGGTGCAGAGGGCGAAGATGACGTCGACGACGACGCTCCAGGGCGTCCGGCGTCATGTGGCTCGGCGGAGAGGATCGGGGCGTCACGGCGGAGCTCGGGGGCGCGTCGGAGAGGCTCGGAGATGGCTGTGGCTGTGGGGGAGCTCGTCGGCGGCGACGGCTGCGTTCAGTCGCGCTCGTGGAAGGAACTAGAGGGCGAAGGAGAGAGCAGGGAGTGAGGGAGAGGAGAGAGGGGATTCCAGGGGGGTGCGTGGCGTCGTATGGAGTCGTCCAGGGCGTCGGCAGAAGCAGGAGGTGGCCGGCGTGCGACGGGCACACGCCCTCTGCCTACTGGCAGAGGTGGAAGAAGACCTCGGCGCCCCTGGTGGGCTGGGACGATTCTCTCCTGGGCCAGGTTAGCAGGTAAGATTCTGCTCTATTTTATTTTTCTGTTCTGTTTTCTTTTCTATTTTTGCTATTATGTTTTGATTTAGTTCAAAGACCAAAACATTTTCAAAATCCATGAAAATAATTGTGTGAACTAAATGGACTTCTCCAAAGCTACACAACAATTTTCAGAATTATTGAACATATATTAATTATATAATAAATATAAATCCAATTCAAATAGTTATTGAATTAATTTCAAATGCCCAAAATAAATATTTCTGAAACTCCAAAAATATTGGTTTGAATTTTACCTCTTTCCAATATTTTTACGAATAATAGGAACATTTCCTTGTACTCATTTGAAAATATTTTTAACATTGATTATTTCTGAAGTAATTTCTGAGGGTTTCAACTAACCTCAATTCAACTTTCAGAATTTAGACATGATGCATGGATGCTCTCTTATGCAACTATTGCAAACAATTCTAGGGCTGTCACAACCCACCCCCACTAAACAAGAATCTCATCCCGAGATTCAAGATGTGAAGTAAGAAGACAGAGGGGTCACAAAACTATCACAGTCTTCTTGATCCAACTGCCCTTCTCAAAGATACCAATACATTGCATCTCATTGATCTTGACGTCTTTGATTTCGTGATCTTCATCCAACACGATGATGACGGAAGGAAACTCTACAAGAAACGATCTTCTCAAAGATCGAGCAACTCAAGATCAACTCATGGAGTGAGACGTTGAAACATCTCTTGGGCTGAGACACAATACACACATCGAGAGAGATGGGAGGTAATAGAGGACAAAGGTTCAAATTGGTAGGCAACAATTCCACGCTGGAGTAGGATGGTGCATGGTTTCAAGTAGCGAGGAGGTAATTGCCATGATTCCATAACGGGACACCTTAGGGAAAGGTGACTCGTAGAGCTACTCCCTTAAGTGGCAAAAAGAATTACTTTTGATACAAAGATCATTGAAACTCTTTATACCAGCCTGAGGTAATCACAATCGATCGTTGGAAGGGGTACAAAAGAATGGCATACTCTGGCTAGGATGGATGATGTGGACTACCTTGTTGAAGACAACGTAATGGATGATTTTGCTTATCATCGGAGATGGATGGGACCCAAGGTAAGCCCACTTTTGAAAATGATCCTGGACAACAATTACTGAGGTGCAAGCTGGGAATAAAATGCAAATGCTGGGAATGACCCAACCATCATACCTGCCCGAGATTCAGATCTGGCTGGTAACAGGATATTTCAGACAGCATGTCTGGAAAAGAAAGGTAGCAACACAAATCGACGGGATGGCGTTGCGAGATTCTCGAGAATGAACTACGATAGCAAGCTCCAAAACATGAGCTGGTTCTGCTACAAACATGTGAACACGCTGTCCCAGACAAGCATGATCACGTAGTAGTCTTATAATAAAACAGTACCGAGTTCAGGTGGGGAACCATCTTCAAGGATATTGGAATTTTGTGCATGAACTAGTATTCGCATAGCAACTCCTTTTCCTCGAACAAACTAGTCAGTGGCTTGGTGTGCTAGGAACACATATGGAGTGGAGGTGGCCAACCTATCAAACCATAGAGCACCTTGCACGTGCATGACTAACTTGGGATGGTTCCAGAGGAGGCAGAAACAAACTTTCCCGAGTTCATGGCGGCAACTTGCATCATATGCACATGAATTAGAGGAAGTCACTTATTTCATCCAACATATGCTTCATGAACGGGACATGAAGATAATGCTTATAAAAGTTTCCAACACTAACATAGATGTCCAACATGAATCATGGGTAAAATGGAAATATTGCTGATGGGCTCAACAACAGGTCATCCAGATTTCCATGAAGATGGAATTCCACAACTATGTGAACAAAGCGATAGCATTGGTCAGACCCAAAGGATATAATGGTGTATGCTCGAGGAAACAACCACGAGTAAGACAACATTACGAATATCATTGGTTCTGATTTGATCTGACGATAGCCCACACTCAAATCAAGGTTTGGATAAGATGATAGGTCCATTAACTGATCAC
This sequence comes from Triticum urartu, assembly GCF_003073215.2. Classification (NCBI taxonomy): domain Eukaryota; kingdom Viridiplantae; phylum Streptophyta; class Magnoliopsida; order Poales; family Poaceae; genus Triticum; species Triticum urartu. Next base: position 700,904,228 of record NC_053024.1, on the reverse strand, counting down.
GAGGATCAATCGATGAAATACCATCTTTCCTCAACACAGATACAAGATATCCCTTAGGGATGAGCTAGGTCGGACAAGCTTTTATCTTCCAACTCTCCAAGTTGTTGTCTAGCTTAACCAACTAGCTCAAGGGTATGCAACACAAATTCCTGGAGAAGGATTGGTTACAAGAAACCAACTTGACCACGAGCTCAACATAGCGGTCAGGGGATAACCTGGAAATACTTCTGAGAAGATATTCAGAAAATCACAAACCACCGACATGTTACTAAGCTCGAGATCAATCTTGCTCTTTAGGCCAGATTATATGATCAAATAAGCAAGGATAGACATAATCCCAACTCTTGATCGAAGAGTGCACCAGGAAAATGGACTAGGTAGCACGATCAATCTTAGATTGATGATTCCATAATCAACACACCAAGAATGAGATTATCGTCCATTAACCACCAAGCTACGGGGTTGCTAGGAGTATTGATTTCACAATCACGGTTCACTTGTCGGTATTCCGGTTGCAACAACACGGAACCGAGGAACGAATGATGATGGCGAGAAGTATCACTGCATTAAGAATTCATAAGAGTTGGTGCAATTCTCATGACATTCCTGACATCAAGAGGGCAATACTTCAGGGTAGAACAGAATCAAAAGCTGGATTGGCATTTTGACCCGCGGAATACAACTGCTTTGACCCAATCCTAAATATGGATGAGGTACTGGAGTTTGTTTCTCCTAGTCATTCCAGAATAGAATGGCTTGACAGACCACAAGAATAAGAGGTATCGATAAGCATGAATGCAAGACATGCTCTTAACTATCAAGTGATAGACGGAGATCATGATACAACTAAAGAGAGGGACATCTCAAAGGAACGTATTAACTTTCTGAGTTGTGGATGCATAGATTAGTGCGTTGAACCAAGTTCAACATATTTCTTCTGGATAATCCATGCAAAGAAGGCTGAACTAGCAGAGTCACATCATAGAATCGAGAACTCGTCAAGAGCACTCTTATTGTGATCTTTTGGTTCAACGACTTCCGCCAAGGATGGTTCATGGTATTAGGAAGAATGATATATCACGGACCTCGAGGACTATCACAAGGTTACTAATATCCAAAAGGAACTAGCAAACAATATCAACAAGAAGTAAGTAGGGTGGATCTCGGGTTCAAGAACCCAGGAATAGAATACCTACTACTAAGTAGCATCACGGGGTGCTCTCAAGAATGGTGGCCAGAATCATCACACTGGGAACACAAAACATGGCTAGATTACTAGGTGACTCCCTAAAACACCTAGGGTCATAATAATAGCTCCAACATATATGTCGAGGCAACAGAGTACCTCAACTCACCGATTAGTGTGATTAATCTGGCCCAAATGGACATCAGGAACATGGAGGAATGATTTCAAGTGCATCAGACTATCTAGAAACCTGGGATGACTCGGATAGCATAACGGCTGTAAATGCCCAAAATGATTTGAGACATCCTGCAAAAATGGTGGTATAACCACTCAACATCACAATATCAAGGTTCTGAGGCCAGCTATGAACATATGGAAGTAGTAGGAACTAAACTGAGACTTGAACTCAACAATCCTAGGCAACTACGGTTTAGTAACACGTCATCCTGAGAGATAGACGAGAAGCCTAGTTCTTAACCTCGTAGAAAAGATGAGATGACTCAGATCAGAAGGTCATGAGGATAAGGAGTAAAAGAGCCTTACGTTCCCTTCCACAATCAATTCCCTTACATAACTAAAGCATTTCTAGACTCGACTTCGATCGGTTTGTCTTGGTAATCCTATAGGCAGTCAGACTCTGATACCAAAGCTGTCAGGACCCCGATTCTAAGTCACACCGATCTAGCCTGTAACACCTCATATCACTTTGCGGCCTCACGCACGGTATTCCCACGGGTGTCGCCTTACCATGGCCCGGGACCGTTTGCGCCTTTTGGCTCACGTATATGATAGTGTCGCTAGCATCCATATGACAGAGAATCCGTGCCAACATGACTAGTCGTGAACCCAAAGTGGCACTAACTTACGGGGACATGCATACATGAATCAACATCGAGCATGTCGGTCAGCAGCGTGCGAATCCAGGCTGTAGCACTGGGCTAACAGGACTCCGGTGAACCGGGCTGTAGCAGGCTAGGCAGGACTCCGGATGTCACCGCGTGACATTTCCCCGAAGGGACAGACACATGAACGAAGTGAATCACATACCGGCCAGTCAAGTGTTCCGGAGCAATAGTGCCGGGCTAGCAGGATGATACGTCTCCAACGTATCTATAATTTTTGATTGCTCCATGCTATATTATCCACTTTTTTGGACTATATTGGGCTTTATTTTCCACTTTTATATTATTTTTGGGACTAACCTATTAATCGGAGGCCCAGCCCAGAATTGCTGTTTTTTTGCCTATTTTCAGTGTTTCGGATAAACGGAATATCAAACGGAGTCCAAACGGAATAAAATCTTCGTAAACGTGATTTTCTCACCGAACGTGATCCAGGAGACTTGGACCCTACTACAAGGGATCAAAGAGGTGGTCACGAGGGTGGGGATGCCCCCCCTAGGGCGCGCCCCCTGCCTCGTGGGCCCCTCGGTGCTCCACCGACGTACTCCTTCCTCCTATATATACACACATACCCCCAAACGATCAGAACATGAGCCAAAAACCTAATTCCACCACCGCAACTTTCTTTATCCATGAGATCCCATCTTGGGGCCTGTTCCGGAGCTCCGCCGGAAGAGGGCCGTCATCACGGAGGGCTTCTACATCATCATAGCCCCTCCGATGAAGTGTGAGTAGTTTACCTCAGACCTTCGGGTCCATAGTTAGTAGCTAGATGGCTTCTTCTCTCTCTTTGAATCTCAATACAAAGTTCCCCCCCCTCTCTTGTGGAGATCTATTCGATGTAATCTTCTTTTTGCGGTGTGTTTGTTGAGATCGATGAATTGTGGGTTTATGATCAAGTCTATCTATGAATAATATTTGAATCTTCTCTGAATTCTTTTATGCATGATTGGTTATCTTTGCAAGTCTCTTCGAATTATCCGTTTGGTTTGGCCAACTAGATTGGTAGTTCTTGCCATGGGAGAAGTGCTTAGCTTTGGGTTCGATCTTACGGTGTCCTTACCCAGTGACAGAAGGAGCAGCAAGGCACGTATTGTATCGTTGCCATCGAGGATAACAAGATGGGGTTTATTTCATATTGCATGAATTTATCTCTCTACATCATGTCATCTTGCTTAAGGCGTTACTCTGTTTTTAACTTAATACTCTAGATGCATGCTGGATAGCGGTCGATGAGTGGAGTAATAGTAGTAGATGCATAATCGTTTCGATCTACTTGTCACGGACGTGATGCCTATATACATGATCATGCCTAGATATTCTCATAATTATGCACAATTCTATCAATTGCTCAACAGTAATTTGTTCACCCACCGTAGAATACTTATGCTCTTGAGAGAAGTCACTAGTGAAACCTATGGCCCCCCAGGTCTATTCTCATCATATCAATCTCCATCACTTCTATATTGTTTTGTTATTTACTTTGCCTTTACTTTTTACTTTGCATCTTTATATCAAAAATACCAAAAATATTCTATCTATCAGATCTCACTCTCGTAAGTGACCGTGAAGGGCTTGACAACCCCTAATCGCGTTGGTTGCGAGTAGCTATTGCTTTGTGCAGGTACGAGGGACTTGAGCATGGGCTCCTACTAGATTGATACCTTGGTTCTCAAAAACTGAGGGAAATACTTACACTACTCTGCTGCATCATCCCTTCCTCTTCGGGGAAAACCAACGCAAGCTCAAGACATAGCACAGGACTCCGGTGAACCGGGCTGTAGGGGACTAATATGGCTTATGGAAGCACAAGACTACATTTCCCCATAAGAGCGGCTATCAAGGATAAACAACTAGGTTGTCGGATCCCACACATACCAAGCATTTCAATCATACACACAATATGCTCGATATGTGTGAATACAACATGGCATCACAACATAACTCTACGACTCAAGTATTTATTCATTAGGCTTCGAAGAGCCAGATATTACAGACATGGGTCTCATGACCCAACATTCAGAGCATACCAGACAAAGCACATGCGGAAGCTTAACATGTCTGAGTATAGACTTCTACAAATGAAAAAGGCTAAGAAGCCTGACTATCTACAAGACCCTGCCAAGGGCACAAGATCGTAGCTGAGGTAACAAGCTAAACGTCGAAGTCCACGTGGAACTACTAGCGAGACTGACGTCTCTCTGCAAAAACATAAAATAGGCAAATGTGAGTACAAATGTACCCAGCAAGACTTACATCAGAACTGACTACATATGCATCGGTATCAACAAAGGGGGGTAGTGGGGTTTAACTGCAGCAAGCCAGCTTTAACTCAGTGGCTAACCTGAACTACGACTTCAAGCAACTCTTTTGAGGTGGCGCACACGAGTCACATATTCACCATACCAATACACCACCATGGATCCGCTCCCGTCTCCCTGCGAGAACGCCATCCATAGCACTCACACTTATCTTGCGCATTTTAGAGTATCCACTTTCACTTGTCTATGAACTATGCAAGGGGTCCAAGTTTCCATATCCGAGGAATCCGGCTATTCGAATAGATAATGATAACCCTGCAGGGGTGTACTTCTTCACACACACTCTCGCCACTTACCACCATGTACACATCGTGTATCTCGGCAACCTTCAAGCGGAAGCCTGGCGAGGGAGTCGGCCACGACCTGTCTAACCGACAAGTCTCTAGTCCAGGTTTATCGCCTATTCGGGTTCCATCTGCATGGAGATCCGGCCGGGGTGTCGCTCACGGCCCCAAACGATGTGAGCAGTGTTCCCAAGCCCACCATCCGGGTGCCACTTGGTACACCGTGCCACTGTGCCTAGTCTGTCCCAAGCCCACCTGTACCGGGTGCCACTTGGTAGACTACTAACACTACCTACAAACACCAGAAACTAGTTGCAACTCCTGGACAGAGATCAGGTTGATTAATAAGTCGAGAGGGGCACTTAAGCATTCCAATGTGTGGTAGTAACTGTTCATGGATCATCAAACATAGAACTCAGTTCCTGAGGATGGCTGCAATGGGACAACCCACCATGTACTCCTACATGGCCTCTCACCGCTACCTTTACCAAATCGTGTTCACACACTTAGCTCACACACATTAGGACATGTTCATCACCATTCCAATTCATCCCCGATGAATCGGACCTGACTCAACTCTAAGCAGTAGCAGGCATGACAAACAAGCATGAATGAGTAGGCACACTAGGGCTCAAACAATTCCTACTCATGCTAGTGGGTTTCATCTATTTACTGTGGCAATGACAGGTCATGCAGGGAAAAAGGGTTCAGCTACCGCAGCATGTAACCGTTGAAACGTTGTTGTCCTAATGCAGTAAAAGAGAGCAGGAGCGAGAGAGTGGGATTGTATCGGAATGAACAAGGGGGTTTTGCTTGCCTGGCACTTCTAAAGATAGTATAGCTCTTCATCGGTGTCATCGAATTCATCGCTGGATCAAGGTCTACTGAGGGGGGACAAAGACCGGCAACTGAGAAAGAACACAATCAACACATGACGATATCCAACAATATGATGCATGCTATGACATGGCAATATGAATGTGTTTTTGGCTAATGCAAGCTAGAACATATTGAAATGAGTCCATTTGAACCAAAGATTCAAATGCAAACCCATTTTATGAAGTCATATTAGTGTATTAACTTGTTTCACCTAAAGAGCAAGGTTAAAGTGTTCTAACATGCATGAAACTAGTACAGATGAAAAGATTGGATTTTTCTAATCATTTTTCATATATAAATTATTTCATTCTGAGCTATGGTTGAATCTCTATGATTTTTAGAAGTTTGGGGTATTTTCTGAAATTTATAAATCATTTCTGATTTATTTTAATTCCAGAAAACTTTACTGTGTCAGCAATAAGTCATGCTGGCGTCAGCTGGTCAACAGGACCGTCCCGGTCAAACCTGACAGGTGTGGCCCACCTGTCATTGACTCAGTGCTAACCAGGGTTTAGTTAAATCCTAACTAAAGTAATTAGAAGGGCTGGGGCCCACAGTCAGTGAGTTTGTGGGTTAGCTAAAATTTAATTAGCATCTAAACTAAATTAGCAGGGCCTCGGGCCCACATGTTAATGACACAGGGGGTCAAACCCTGGTCAACCCGGGTCAAACTCGCCGGAGTTGACCCGGCGCTCGTCGCCAGCAAGGCCAGAGACGGCGGAGGGGCTCGGGATTCCTCCTCCGGCGACCAAATGGCCGGCGGAGGGCACCTACGCGGAGCTGGGACTCGCCCGCATCGATCCATCTGTGCAAACGGCAGGGGCTGAGGTGGCCCGAGCTCGCCGAAGGCAAGGTCGCGGCGGTGGCCGGAGTTCGGGTGTGGACGGGGTCGACGCTATGGGGCGCTAGGGGGATAAACTGGCAGGTGCTACGCGCTCCTGGGGGTTCACCGAGCACGGTGACGTGCCTAGGTGCGGGCTGCGGTGGCCCTGGCCACGGCGGTGAAGAACCATGGCTGCGGTGAGCTTTCGGCTCCGGTGGACAGCGGGGCTAGAGGAGGAGAACGACGACGGGGAGAGAGGGGTTCGGTAGAGGAGCTCACGGCAGGGGCGTCGGTAATCTCAGCGTGCTCGGGGATGGCCTGGTGACGACGAATCGGTAGACGACGGCCGTCGGTGCAGAGGGCGAAGATGGCGTCGACGATGGCGCTCCAGGGCGTCCGGCGTCATGTGGCTCGGCGGAGAGGACCGGGGCGTCACGGCGGAGCTCGGGGACACGTCAGAGAGGCTCGGAGATGGCTGTGGCCGTGGGGGAGCTCGTCGGCGGCGATGGCTGCGTTCGGTCGCGCTCGTGGAAGGAACTAGAGGGAAAAGGAGAGAGCAGAGAGTGAGGGAGAGGAGCGAGCGGATTCCAGGGGGTGCGTGGCGTCGTATGGAGTCGTCCAGGGCGTCGGCAGAAGTAGGAGGTGGCCGGCGTGCGACGGGCACACGCCCTCTGCCTACTGGCAGAGGTGGAAGAAGACCTCGGCGCCCCTGGTGGGCTGGGCCGATTCTCTCCTGGGCCAGGTTAGCAGGTAAGATTCTGCTCTATTTTATTTTTCTGTTCTGTTTTCTTTTCTATTTTTGCTATTATGTTTTGATTTCGTTCAAAGACCAAACCATTTTCAAAATTCATGAAAATAATTGTGTGAACTAAATGGACTTCTCCAAAGCTACACAACAATTTTCAGAATTATTGAACATATATTTATTATATAATAAATATAAATCCAATTCAAATATTTATTGAATTAATTTCAAATGCCCAAAATAAATATTTTTGAACTCCAAAAATATTGGTTTGAATTTTACCTCTTGCCAATATTTTTACGAATAACAGGAATATTTACTTGGACTCATTTGAAAAGATTTTTAACGTTGATTATTTCTGAAGTGATTTTTGAGGGTTTCAACTAACCTCAATTCAACTTTCAAAATTTAGACATGATGCATGGATGCTCTCTTATGCAACTATTGCAAACAATTCTAGGGCTGTGACACTCTCCCATATTGATTGGTGGTCCAACTTGACTTTGATGGCAAAAGGAAGAGTAGAACCATCGAATTCAAAAAATGTTCATGATTTTAGAGAATGTTTGAAAATCTGTAAAAATGTTCACGAATTTGAAAAATGTTCACGGTTTCAGATATGTTCACGAGTTAAAAAAATCATGGTTTTCAAAAATTGTTCATGATTTCACGAAAATGAGAGTGATAGTGTATCTTGGTGATGCAGAAAAATGTGGTCATGGCCATTGAACATTATGATTTTTATTCTTCCGTCGCAATGCACGGGCCGTTTTGCTATAACTACGAAAGAAGGACAAATTTGGAGTGTCGGATTTTCATTACATCGATGACGAAGGAATGGTCTGGAGTCTTAACAAATTATAGAAACAAAGCGTCTCCCACTAGGTGTCATTAGCGAATTGAGGTATTTATGTAGCTCATACGCACTATACCTGTAAGTTAAGTTTGCGTTGTGCGATGTGTGTATGTAGCAGTCAAGTAGGAAATGGTGTGGAAGCAGGTATTTAGTCGCAAAATGACGTACTTTTGGCGCCATCAAGTTAACTCTCTATTTAGTCGCAAATGCAGCACTATACCTGTTATATGGTGTATTTTTTTTGATAATCTGTTATGGTGTATTCTGTATGTGTACTCTGGTAGTGTTAATGAAGCTCTGTTTTTTAGTTCATCTTGTCTATAAGCGAGAAAATTTCAGGCTTAGCCAGGTTAACTCTCAATTTAATTGTCATTTTCAGATTGGTCAAACGGCGCAATGCATACGTGAGGTCCACAGTAATGCATGTGCAATACGTGGCGGCAGGAACTACACATGGACTTGCCGTTTTCTGTGACAGACCCGAGCGCTGTGATAAGTTATAGGCCGGTAGATGCGTCATGTACCATTGGAACAGATGTAGGTCTTGGTCACGGCATCGTTAAGTCGAACGGCAGACTCACCGTATTTCACTGTTCAGTGCTACGTTCCTTCCTACCGCCCCACCCAATCGCATTCAATACACGCGAGACGCGTCCTTGTTCTATTTGTACACGAAGCGAGAGCAAGCGAGCTCGACAGCTACGTCGCCACTCGTCATAGTTATAGATCATCTTCTAGATCATCTTCTTTTCTACAAAATTTTAAAATAGAATTATTTCCCCATCATTTTGGGCCATTGGTAGTTCTATTTTGATGTCTACACATTAACTTTCATATTTTTTTAGTCTTTTTGCATGTAAATGTATGGTTTAATAGTCCTAAGAGCATCTACTGCCGGGCGCCCCAAACCCACCTCATACGCCTGGGCGGGCCGCCTGGTCACTGACCGGTAACGAATTTTTGACCCAGATGAGCGCCTCAAGCGGGCCTCAAGTGCCCGGATTGACCGGCACCTCTCATAACCAAGCCAAATATTGTGAGGATTAGGGGGGGGGGGGGGCCCGGGCGCGCCCGCCACTTTGAACCTAACAACCCGATCCTACCGCAAATTACACCAAATCCACCAAGTCGACCTACCGGATTCATTTGCTCTCTCCTCTCTTCTTCATCCTCCTCGACGTTCGTCTCGCCGTTCTGCCGTCGCGCGTGCCCCGCAGCCGTTCCTAGTCCCATTAAGTTAGGACGTGCCATGGTGCAGGTATTTGGAGCAGAGTATCTGAGAGAACCAAATGCAAAGGACACATAAAGATTGTTGGCTATTGGAGAAGGTAGAGGGTTTTCAGGAATGCTCGGATCAATTGATTGCATGCATTGGCAATGGAAGAACTGCCTCAAAGGTTTGCGAGGAATGTATCAAGGTCACACCAAAGAGGCCACCATTATACTTGAAGCGGTGGCATCACATGATTTATGGATTTGACATGCTTTCTTTGGAATTTCTGGGTCTCACAATGACATCAACGTGCTTCAGCGATCTCCAGTGTTCAGGAGGCTTTGCAATGGGGAATCGCCGCTGTGCAACTACACTGTCAACGGCCGTGAGTACAACATGAGATACTATCTGGCCGGCGGCATCTATCCTCAGTCGGCGGCATTTGTGAAGACCATATCTAAACCACAGGGCAACAAACAAAGCCTCTTTGCAACAATGCAGGAAGCGGCTAGGAAAGATGTGGCGAGGGCATTCAAAGTGCTTCAAGATCATTGGGGAACAATTTGCAGAGCTGCAATGATGTGGGAAGCAGAAACTTTGTGGCAACTCATGACATGTTGTGTTATTTAACACAATATGATTGTCGACGATGAGGGTGATGGTGTAGTCCAAACCAACGATTTTGAAGCACCTGGAGAACAAGTTAAAATCCCGGAAGATAAAGATGTAGCTCAGATTATGAACTTTCTGCAGATGCATCAGAATCTTCGATATCATCACGTGCATGCGCGGCTACTCAATAATCTTGTCGATCATATGTGGACCCACAAGGGACACCAAAGAGCTAATATTTGAGTTGTGCACTTAAAATAAATTTTATGTAACAAGACCTATGTATTTTTGGTACCAACATTTGCTACTTACGTGCGACATTGGAGTGTACGATCGACGTGCATGAATTTGCATGGATTTAGAATCTGGATTTGAGATATGTGTAGGGCAGAAGATATGAGGGGCCGACGGGCGCTGTCCGCAGATGCCCCCGGACGCGCCCACGGGCGTGTAGGAGTCCGGATTTGTCAAATCCGGCTGTAGATGCTCTAAAATAAGGAGTGGCTGACTAGGGTTGTGGAAGCAATAGTTATTTTCATGTCATGAAAGATATCTTCAAATCTTTGTGGTCTTTCGAGTCATTTATTAAAATTCAACTATCCTAGCTTAAAATTGCAAGCCCAAATAAATGAGGGTACACAGCCAGTCTACTAGCACTTGCATTTCTTGAAATGATGCAAGCTCTTATTATTTGGTTGCAGCTTAGCTTAGGAGGCCCAATAACGCTCCTTCGCTCCTATAGAACCAGTCTCTGTTGCTCGCGCACCAAACAAAAATTAGTTAAAATAATAGGGCAGCACCTCCCTTACGAAAAAATCTATTTTTTGGCAGATTCAATTTTTTATGAATTAAAGAAAACATTCAAAGAAATTAAATGACCTAGAAAATATTAAAAAATCATGAATGTGAAAAATGTTCACAGATTTAAATGACGACCACAAAATCTAACAATATTCATGGATTGGAAACCAAGAAGAAAACATGTGGAGCAAATAAAAGAAGGGAACCGCTACGCGTCCGCCGGCGGATGTGTTAGAATCATCCGCCGCCCGGAGAGCCGTTGGATTAGCCACCTAACAGCCGTCGGATGAAACCACCGCCCGCAACTGACCAGGTCGTTATTTCCTGCAACAGTCGCTCTGTTTCAGAAATAGAATCCCCTGTCCGCCGTCCACCAGGCACAGCTCCGCCCAAGCGCGGTGGCACTCGCCACCACCGCAAAAAAATTGCTGTCGCCGGCGCGCGGGGGCACCTAGTCCTTTAGCGCGAAATTCCTGCAACAACATGGCGCACCACATCGCGCGGCAGATGCTGGGATCCGACGCAGATCGAGCTCGCCGGGGGCCGCCTCTTGGAGAACAGCTGCGACCGTCGTTCTCAGCTCCGACCGCGGCCGCGGGGCTTCCTCCGCGAGCTGGAGTATCATCCTGGTTCACCAACCCTCCGGTTGTGTTTCCTGAAACAACTTCTACCAGATCAAATCAGGGCAGCTGGGTGAGTTTCCTGACTCTGAAAAAACATGAACACTTGTGTGTCTCTGAAACTCATGGAAAACCCTATTTATCAGAAACATAGGTAGGATTTTCTATTTGTTTCATGTGTGTGGCAGCTAGAAATTCAAATTTGTTTCGTGTGTGTGAGTCTCTGAAAAAACATGAACACTTATGTGTCTCTGACTCTGAAAAAACATGAACACTTGTGTGTCTCTGAAACTCATGGAAAACCCCATGTATCAGAAACATAGGTAGGATTTTCTATTTGTTTTATGTGTGTGGCAGCTAGAAATTCAAATTTGTTTCATGTGTGTGAGTGGAACCAAGGCAAATACCAAGCACACATGTGTGCTTGCTCTATCTCCGCAAAACATGATCCTCTATGTTAGTTGATATTTATCAACCTATGATACGATTTTGAATGTGTGTGCTTATGTGAGAAAAGGCCATTGACTGAAAATTTGTGTGTAAATGAAGCTGAAAAACCGTTGATAAATGTATCTGTGTACCTGAATTTCTGAAACAACAAATATAACTGTTGATAGCAACTATAGGAAAATAATACTTTCAACCAAGACCTCTCTATTTACATGAAAAAACATATGCCTTATTTTATGGAGCTGGTGCTGAAGGGGAAGAGAGCTATGTCCAAGAGAACTTTTCTGTCGATAATCATGAAGATTGTTGCATGCTGATGATGTGATGCAAGATGATTCAGATGATGGAGATGTTTCATCACAGCCACTATCGCCCTATGTTGGCATGGTGTTTGACACATTTGAGGATGCCCAGAAATTCTACAATGAGTATGCCTTCAAGTTGGGATTCGGCACACATATATCTTCTACAAAGTACAACCAAAAGAGAGGACAGAAGCAAGAGGATGCAATAATGATCAAGAGGGTCTTTGGGTGTGTGCACGCTAGAAAGCCCGATAAACCGGAAACAAGTAGCACCTCAGAGAGCATTGCAACAGACACAAGCAACTCTAGCAGGCGCCCTGGTGCTGAAATGGATGTGACAAGAACGCGTCAGAAAAACAGGATTCTCCGTCATGATTGTAAGGCACACATGATTGTTGGGATTAGGGAGGGGAGATTGACAGTCACTTTCTTTGTTGCAGAGCATACACATCCACTGATGCAACAACCAGAGCGTGTTAGATACTACCGCTCGCACCGCAAAATACCTGCTGAAGATTACGAACTCTTGTTGACGTTGCATGATATTAACCTGTCAAATTCAGATTGCATGAGTTTCCTTGGTAGAATACATGGAGGTGACCCTAGGATACTGCCGTACGTGAAGAGGGATGTTGCGAATGAACATGCAAAGCTTCGGGAAGCGATAACACAATAGGACATGGATATGGCAGTGAAGTACTTTGAGAGGAGGAAGGTCGAGAATCCAGAGTTTTTCTTTGCGAAGCAAAAAGATCCTGCAACGAACTCTGTCACTGCATTGTTTTGGGTTGATGGGAGGACAAGGGCATTGTACCCGAAATATAAATATTGCGTGTTCTTTGACACAACTTTCTGCACTAACAGATACAACATGCCCTTTGGTCCTATAGTTGGTATCAACAACCACCTCCAAACCATTTCACTCGGGTGTGCTTTGTTGCCGGATGAGACTATTGAAACGTTCAAGTGGGTCTTTGAGCAATGGATGGTTGCAATGGGCAATGAGCATCCAAAGAACATAATGACTGACCAGGACCAAGCAATGGCAACAGCTATAGAGCAGGTGCTCCCAAATACTTGCCATAGATGTTGCAAGTTTCATGTGTTTGGCAACGCGCGTTCTAAGTTGGGGAGGCTGCTTAGAGATGAGGCGTTTGCAGATGTGTTTTACACTTGTATCAACAACTCTGAAATGGTTGAAGAATTTGAGGAAACATGGCAGCACATGTTGGAGTGTTTCGAAGTTGCTGAAAACAAACACTTGAAGAACATGTGGCAAACAAGACATACGTGGGCTCCAGCGTACTTCAAGAACAATTTCCTCCCGTTCACAAGCATGACAGGCAGGTCCGAGGGGCTGAACTCATATTTCAAGACAATGATTCGTCTAGCTGATTCTGTATGGAGGTTTGTGCAACAGTATGAACTGTGCCAGGAAACTGTGCTTGACCGTGAGGACAATGCTGGGTTCACTGGTGAAATGATGGCTCCTCCACTATACTCTCGGTAGGCCAGCTTCACTATACCAAAGCAAAAAATCCAAAAAAAATGTTTTTTCATGATTTGTTTTGAGAACTTTGCTTCCTTTTGTGATGTTGCAGATACAATATTGAGCGCCAAGCTGCTAATTACTACACACGCAACGTCTTTGGCAAGTTCCAGAAACAAGTGACTGCGTCTACGGGCTACATTATCAACCAAGACACTGAGTACCAAGGGCGAGGCCTCATGTTCAATCTAACATCAAGCTTATATGAGAACCCAAAGCTCTTCTCTGTGCGTGTTATGATGGATGAAGGGGTGTTCCAATGTAGTTGCCACTACTTTGAGATGAATGGCCTGGTTTGTGCCCACATAATAAGGGTGATGGTGCACCTCAATGTGCAAGTTATTCCACAACAATACTTGTTGGAAAGCTGGTCTGAAGCAGCAACAACAAGCATGGCCAGAACTGGGCGATTGCTGGAATTTGGGCGCCCCTCGACAAACACGCTCAAATACAACTCCTTGTGCCGAAGGTTGACATGGCTCGCCTCTGATGCATGTTGCAATGATGATGCATACAAGATATTAGATGAAGCAATAAAAGTTCTTGAGCCTGCTATAGCAGCGGCGAAAAGAGGGGTACTGCCAGAACAACAAGCAACGCAGCGCAGTGAACCCCCAAAGCAACCTGCTACTGCAACGGGAGTGTTGAGTGATGGCTTACCACAGCCTCAAAGCACAGAGATGCTACGAAACCCAGCGCGTGTCCCAAAGAAAGGCCGACCAACTGAAAGAGAGAAGAGGAAGAAGACTCTGGTGGAGCAGCTAGATGATAAGCATAAGAAGAAGTCAAAACAAGAAGAGAAGAAGCCAATGCCAGCAGTGAAGCCAAAATCTAAAAAAAGAAGTATTGCTGCAAGTTCTGCAAAGAAGAAGGTCACAACGTGCAGACGTGTGGACCCCTCAAAGCTGCAACAGAGGCGGCAACAACACCGCCTACATGTCAATTCTGCTCCGAGGTGGGTCATACTGTACCAACTTGTGCATACTAGAGAGCCATGATGAAAAATGATCCAAGAAATGCCCAAGCAACGCAACTCAACCTCTAGGAAGAAAAAAATGAGAGAAAAGACTTGGGAAAGTTCTTGGTCCTGTTGAAGGATGTTTTGCATTTTCTTTTCAGACTCACTACATGTGCTTGAGCAAAAAACATACATAAATACTCTTTTTTGCAACCTTGATGATGTATTCAGGTTCTATTCCAATTTGAGACATACAAAAAGATAGCTCACATTTTTGTTACAAGATATGTTATGTGTGTCCTGTATTTGAGACATACAAGGTATCTCACACTTTGTGCTGTAGTTTTGAGGTCTTTGCCATATTTCCAGTAATGCTTTGTTTTGTGAATGTACCATTTGCATATACATGAATGTACCATTTGTTTCAAGTTGCGACATCATGTTTCCGGTGCTTGCAAAAAAAGCTATTGTATACATGGATGCTTCTACATGGCATGTGTTGTTATGGGTAGGACACCTTATTTCAGAAAACCAATAAAAAATGCAACATGGATAGTTCACATATCTACATGGATAGTTCAGAAACACTAGTCATTTTCATTCATCTCTGCATCAGCATGATAGCACTCAAGTTCACATTGACAGCACAACATGGGTGATGCTCCAGTATTTCAAAATAAAAAAGAGGAAAAAAGGGACATGCCCCAGCATGATACATGCTCCAGCTTGGGTTCCACAAAAGATAAAGTAGATGGTTAACAGCATCTTGCTGTTTCTAGTTACACAAAAAGGATGTAGCGCATACATTTGTCCACAAAAAAGTAGTCTAAAACTATCTAGGAAACACTTTGCTTCGATTGACATCTTCTACGAGCTAGTCAACAGTTTCTGAAACTCTTCGGCTGAGTTGAGTGTGTTTTGAGGGTGCTTAAAAAGCTTCGCTGCAACAAATGATCAGAATTTGAGCAACGACCTCGTGTCCTGGGCATACAACAAGGGAGCTTCATAAGTTAGTTAGGAGAAAAATTGAAAAACGTGATTACCATTAGAAAACTAGCTAAAATGGAAACAACAAGTGCTCCGAAAACAACAAGTTATTTAGCTAGTATTGTTGCATAGCAAAAAGGGAATACCGCGCTGAATGGTCTCATCCCCCTGCCAGTTAGATTCTCCATGTATAGAATAGCAAACAACCCACAATCAAACTTGCCAAAATAAAAAAAGTCACAAAATACATATAAAATTTGCTCACTTGACAACAAAACATAAAAAAGTTGTGGATGGACACATGAAAAAAAGGAAAATGGTCAGAGAACAATACGTTGTTGACTGTTGCGGGTACCCATTAGGGCTGAGACGATCAAACTTGTCAAAGTCAAGGTTCCATGGGTTTTGTTCTTTGACCAAAGTCTTGAAGTTGGCTGTCTACAAAATTTGATATTGCAAAAAGATGGATTACACAGTTGTATCTTCTATGATTGGTACCACAAACAACAAAATTTATATAGAGAAAAAATGAAAAAAGAGAAAGGAAAGAGGTGTAGCGTCCATACCAGATTGCAACATGGCTTCTCAAGGATGCTGACATAGTCAGGGTCATCACCCCTCGAGTCAAAGACATTGAATTGTTTGTGCATCAAGTTTGCAACCACAACTGCCCAGTATCCGTCCTTGACAATGGTGAAGAACAACTGCAAAAGTAAGAAACAAAAAATAACTTCAGAAAACAGAGCATGTTGCGCTAGGATAGCTTTGATGAAAGAACAAAAAGTTTTTTACTTGATCAGATTTCATGATGTTGTTTCTTTCACAGGCCCTCTCAAGATCTTTGCTGCAAGAACGTGTCTGAAATGAGCTTGGGTCCATGGCAAGCTTGGACTAATGCAAAGAAGAAGGTATTGGTTAGAAAGATATGGAAGTTGTGGGCAGAAACTCTATTGTGAAAAAAATGCATAGTTGACTCACGGCTGTATGCGGTGAGAACGCAAACTTCCTAGGTTTGCTTTTGCTATACATTTGCTCGATGTTGAAGCTTTCAACATAAAGTGACATGACCTCATTGTTCAAATGTGCTCGCTTTTTTAGCCCGTTGCTGAAATGCTTGAAAGAAACATCAAACCCACTTATCCTAATGAATGGAGGTCCGCATGTTGCAAAAAAACAGTGGCTCGGTTAGTGGCAAACAAGTGGATGGAACGAACAATTTATCAACACAAAAAGGGCTAAAACACACTTACAAGGGCTCGCCTTCTGGAGGGTCCTTTATGTGGTAATTTGTGCAACAGTATTGCTTGTATATGGCATCATCGGAAGCATTAACTTTGATCTTCTTCATCCTCTTCAGCTTCGGTGCGTTTTCTGGCGATTTTGCAACTCTCTTGTGTGTGGGCTTCTTCGCATCACGTTTTCCCCCTCTACTCACTTCAATCACCACCTTCTCTCTTGTCTCAGCTACTGCTGCTTCTGCCCCACAATTGAAAAAGAAAAAGAAAACAGAAACAAGATGAGAAAAAAATAATGGTTTGGAGCATGGAAGTGCTAAGTTTCTGTAAACAAAACAAAACATGCGTTGGAGCACAAAGTAGATGGGGAGAGATGAGTGCAATAACCTGCAGGGCCTGCCGAAATTGGAGGACGTGTTGCGATAGGAGTCACATCGTAAACTGGCCCAGCTGAGGTAGCCGGAGATTCACCAAACAAAGGGCTCCTCGTACAGATCAACAAGAAGGAGTCCAAATCTGCAACAGAAGTTTTTACAGGGGATGTACGAACTTGAGGAAACTCCTAAATAGTAGATCATCATCACTCCCCGGTTCAAGCAATCCAAAAGAAGGTCTGTCTTCAAGCGTGCCTGGCCTCCTCGTCAGATTCACATGTGCGAAGCTTGGGCTGCGAGGAGGCTTAAATTTAGTGTCGTTTACCTTGCTGCCTGAGTCTTCTCCCCTGCCATTGCTCTGATCATTGCCGTTGTTTTGACCTACTTCCACTGCTGGTTGCTTGGGCTGTTGCGGAGATGGTAGAGGGGCAGTGGCTGGTTGCTTGGGCTGTTGCGGAGATGGTAGAGTGGCAGTGGCTGGTTGCTCGGGCTGTTGCGGAGATGGTAGAGTGGCAGTGGCTGGATGCTTGGGCTGTTGCGGAGATGGTACAGCGGCAGTGGCTGGTTGCTTAGGCTGTTGCGGAGATGGTACAGTGGCAGTGGCTGGTTGCTTGGGCTGTTGCGGAGGCGGTACATGAAGGAAATATGCCCTAGAGGCAATAATAAAGTTATTATTTATTTCCTTATATCATGATAAATGTTTATTATTCATGCTAGAATTGTATTAACCGGAAACATAATACATGTGTGAATACATAGACAAACAGAGTGTCACTAGTATGCCTCTACTTGACTAGCTCGTTAATCAAAGATGGTTATGTTTCCTAACCATGAATAAAGAGTTGTTATTTGATTAACGAGGTCACATCATTAGTTGAATGATCTGATTGACATGACCCATTCCATTAGCTTAGCACCCGATCATTTAGTATGTTGCTATTGCTTTCTTCATGACTTATACATGTTCCTATAACTATGAGATTATGCAACTCCCGTTTACCGGAGGAACACTTTGGGTACTACCAAACGTCACAACGTAACTGGGTGATTATAAAGGAGTACTACAGGTGTCTCCAAAGGTACATGTTGGGTTGGCGTATTTCGAGATTAGGTTTTGTCACTCCGATTGTCGGAGAGGTATCTCTGGGCCCTCTCGGTAATGCACATCACTTAAGCCTTGCAAGCATTGCAACTAAATGAGTTAGTTGCGGGATGATGTATTACGGAACGAGTAAAGAGACTTGCCGGTAACGAGATTGAACTAGGTATTGGATACCGACGATCGAATCTCGGGCAAGTAACATACCGATGACAAAGGGAACAACGTATGTTGTTATGCGGTCTGACTGATAAAGATCTTCGTAGAATATGTAGGAGCCAATATGGGCATCCAGGTCCCGCTATTGGTTATTGACCGGAAACGTGTC
The DNA here is from genome assembly GCF_003073215.2 of Triticum urartu. Lineage (NCBI taxonomy): Eukaryota > Viridiplantae > Streptophyta > Magnoliopsida > Poales > Poaceae > Triticum > Triticum urartu. The sequence goes on along the minus strand of NC_053024.1, from coordinate 700,885,701 downwards.
TCGGTCATGTCTACATTGTTCTCGAACCCGTAGGGTCCGCACGCTTAAGGTTACGATGACAGTTATAATATGAGTTTTGATGTACCGAAGGTTGTTGGGAGTCCCGGATGTGATCACGGACATGACGAGGAGTCTCGAAATGGTCGAGACGTAAAGATTGATATATTGGAAGCCTATGTTTGGATATCGGAAGTGTTCCGGGTGAAATCGGGATTTTACCGGAGTACCGGGAGGTTACCGGAACCCCCCGGGAGCCATATGGGCCTTAATGGGCTTTAGTGGAAAGGAGAAAGGGGATGCCCAAGGTGGCTGCGCACCTTCCCCCTCCCCTAGTCCTATTAGGACTAGGAGAAGGTGGCCGGCCCCCCTCTCCCTCTTTCCCCCTCGGGGAATCCTAGTCCAACTAGGATTGGAGGGGGGAGTCCTACTCCCGGAAGGAGTAGGACTCCTCCTGCGCCCTCCTCCTGGCCGGCGCCCCCCTCCCCCTTGGCTCCTTTATATACTGAGGCAGAGGCACCCCAGAAACACACAAGTTGATCCACGTGATCTATTCCTTAGCCGTGTGCGGTGCCCCCAGCCACCATAGTCCTCGATAATACTGTAGCGGAGTTTAGGCGAAGCCCTGCTGCTGTAGTGCATCAAGATCGTCACCACGCCGTCGTGCTGACGGAACTCTTCCCCGACACTTTGCTGGATCAGAATCCGGGGATCGTCATCGAGCTGAACGTGTGCTCGAACTCGGAGGTGTCGTAGTTTCGGTGCTTGATCGGTTGGATCGTGAAGACGTACGACTACTTCCTCTACGTTGCGTCAACGCTTCCGCAGTCGGTCTGCGTGGGTACGTAGAAAACACTCTCCCCTCTCGTTGCTATGCATCACATGATCTTGCGTGTGCGTAGGAATTTTTTTGAAATTACTACGAAACCCAACAGTGGCATCCGAGCCTAGGTTATTTATGTTGATGTTATATGCACGAGTAGAACACAAGTGAGTTGTGGGCGATATAAGTCATACTGCCTACCAGCATGTCATACTTTGGTTCGGCGGTATTGTTGGACGAGACGACCTGGACCAACCTTACGCGTACGCTTACGCGAGACCGGTTCCCCCGACGTGCTTTGCACACAGGTGGCTTGCGGGCGACTGTCTCTCCAACTTTAGTTGAGCCAAGTATGGCTACGCCCGGTCCTTGCGAAGGTTAAAACGGAGTCTATTTGACAAACTATCGTTGTGGTTTGGATGCGTAGGTGAGATTGGTTCTTCCTTAAGCCCGTAGCAGCCACGTAAAACTTGCAACAACAAAGTAGAGGACGTCTAACTTGTTTTTGTAGGGCATGTTGTGATGTGATATGGTCAAGGCATGATGCTGAATTTTATTGTATGAGATGATCATGTTTTGTAACCGAGTTATCGGCAATTGGCAGGAGCCATATGGTTGTCGCTTTATTGTATGCAACGAAATCGCGATGTAATGCTTTACTTTATTACTAAGCGGTAGTGATAGTCGTGGAAGCATAAGATTGGCGAGACGACAACGATGCTACGATGGAGATCAAGGTGTCGCGCCGGTGACGATGGTGATCATAACGGTGCTTCGGAGATGGAGATCACAAGCACAAGATGATGATGGCCATATCATATCACTTATATTGATTGCATGTGATGTTTATCCTTTTATGCATCTTATCTTGCTTTGATTGACGGTAGCATTATAAGATGATCTCTCACTAAATTATCAAGATGTGTTCTCCCTGAGTATGCACCGTTGCCAAAGTTCGTCGTGCCCAGACACCACGTGATGATCGGGTGTGATAAGCTCTACGTCCATCTACAACGGGTGCAAGCCAGTTTTGCACACGCAGAATACTCAGGTTAAACTTGACGAGCCTAGCATATGCAGATATGGCCTTGGAACACGGAGACCGAAAGGTCGAGCGTGAATCATATAGTAGATATGATCAACATAACGATGTTCACCATTGAAAACTACTCCATCTCACGTGATGATCGGTTATGGTTTAGTTGATTTGGATCACGTAATCACTTAGAAGATTAGAGGGATGTCTATCTAAGTGGGAGTTCTTAAGTAATTTGATTAATTGAACTTAAACTTATCATGAACTTAGTACCTGATAGTATCTTGCTTGTTTATGTTGATTGTAGATAGATGTCTCGTGCTGTTGTTCCGTTGAATTTTAATGCGTTCCTTGAGAAAGCAAAGTTGAAAGATAATGGTAGCAATTACACGGACTGGGTCCGTAACTTGAGGATTATCCTCATTGCTGCACAGAAGAATTACGTCCTGGAAGCACCGCTGGGTGCCAGGCCTGCTGCTGGAGCAACACCAGATGTTATGAACGTCTGGCAGAGCAAAGCTGATGACTACTCGATAGTTCAGTGTGCCATGCTTTACGGCTTAGAATCGAGACTTCAACGACGTTTTGAACGTCATGGAGCATATGAGATGTTCCAGGAGTTGAAGTTAATATTTCAAGCAAATGCCCGGATTGAGAGATATGAAGTCTCCAATAAGTTCTATAGCTGCAAGATGGAGGAGAACAGTTCTGTCAGTGAGCATATACTCAAAATGTCTGGGTATAATAATCACTTGATTCAGATGGGAGTTAATCTTCCAGATGATTGCGTCATTGACAGAATTCTCCAATCACTGCCACCAAGCTACAAGAGCTTCGTGATGAACTATAATATTCAAGGGATGAACAAGACTATTCCCGAGCTCTTCGCGATGCTGAAAGCTGCGGAGGTAGAAATCAAGAAGGAGCATCAAGTGTTGATGGTTAACAAGACCACTATTTTCAAGAAAAGGGGCAAAGGGAAGAAGAAGGGGAACTTCAAGAAGAACGGCAAACAAGTTGCTGCTCAGGAGAAGAAACCCAAGTCTAGACCTAAGCCTGAAACTGAGTGCTTCTACTGCAAGCAGACTGGTCACTGGAAGCGGAACTGCCCCAAGTATTTGGCGGATAAAAAGGATGGCAAGGTGAACAAAGGTATATGTGATATACATTTTATTGATGTGTACCTTACTAGAGCTCACAGTAGCACCTGGGTATTTGATACTGGTTCTGTTGCTAATATTTGCAACTCGAAACAGGGACTACGGAATAAGCGGGCACTAGCAAAGGACGAGGTGACGATGCGCGTGGGAAACGGTTCCAAAGTCGATGTGATCGCGGTCGGCAAGCTACCTCTACATCTACCTTCGGGATTAATATTAGACCTAAATAATTGTTATTTGGTGCCAGCGTTGAGCATGAACATTATATCTGGATCTTGTTTAATGCGAGATAGTTATTCATTTAAATCAGAGAATAATGGTTGTTCTATTTATATGAGTAATATCTTTTATGGTCATGCACCTTTGAAGAATGGTTTATTTTTGATGAATCTCGATAGTAGTGATACGCATATTCATAATGTTGAAGCCAAAAGATGCAGAGTTGATAATGAAAGTGCAACTTATTTGTGGCACTGTCGTTTAGGTCATATCGGTGTAAAGCGCATGAAGAAACTCCATACTGATGGACTTTTGGAACCACTTGATTATGAATCACTTGGTACTTGCGAACCGTGCCTCTTGGGCAAGATGACTAAAACACCGTTCTCCGGTACTATGGAGAGAGCAACAGACTTGTTGGAAATCATACATACCGATGTATGTGGTCCGATGAATATTGAGGCTCGTGGCGGATATCGTTATTTTCTCACCTTCACAGATGACATAAGCAGATATGGGTATATCTACTTAATGAAACATAAGTCTGAAACATTTGCAAAGTTCAAAGAATTTCAGAGTGAAGTGGAAAATCATCGTAACAAGAAAATAAAGTTTCTACGATCTGATCGTGGAGGAGAATATTTGAGTTACGAGTTTGGTGTACATTTGAAAAATTGTGGAATAGTTTCGCAACTCACGCCACCCGGAACACCACAGCGTAATGGTGTGTCCGAACGTCGTAATCGTACTTTACTAGATATGGTGCGATCTATGATGTCTCTTACTGATTTACCGCTATCGTTTTGGGGTTATGCTTTAGAGACGGCCGCATTCACGTTAAATAGGGCACCATCAAAATCCGTTGAGACGACACCTTATGAACTGTGGTTTGGCAAGAAACCAAAGTTGTCGTTTCTTAAAGTTTGGGGCTGCGATGCTTATGTGAAAAAGCTTCAACCTGATAAGCTCGAACCCAAATCGGAGAAATGTGTCTTCATAGGATACCCAAAGGAGACTGTTGGGTACACCTTCTATCACAGATCCGAAGGCAAGACATTCGTTGCTAAGAATGGATCCTTTCTAGAGAAGGAGTTTCTCTCGAAAGAAGTGAGTGGGAGGAAAGTAGAACTTGACGAGGTAACTTTACCTGCTCCCTTATTGGAAAATAGTACATCACAGAAAACTGTTTCTGTGACATCTATACCAATTAGTGAGGAAGCTAATGATGTTGATCATGAAACTTCAGGTCAAGATACTACTGAACCTCGTAGATCGACCAGAGCAAGATCTGCACCAAAGTGGTACGGTAATCCTATTCTGGAAGTCATGCTGCTAGATCATGATGAACCTACAAACTATGAAGAAGCGATGGTGAGCCCAGATTCCGCAAAGTGGCTTGAAGCCATGAAATCTGAGATGGGATCCATGTATGAGAACAAAGTATGGACTTTGGTTGACTTGCCTGATGATCGGCAAGCGATTGAGAATAAATGGATCTTCAAGAAGAAGACTGACGCTGATGGTAATGTTACTGTCTACAAAGCTCGACTTGTCGCAAAAGGTTTTCGACAAGTTCAAGGGGTTGACTATGATGAGACCTTCTCACCCGTAGCGATGCTTAAGTCTGTCCGAATCATGTTAGCAATTGCCGCATTTTATGATTATGAAATTTGGCAGATGGATGTCAAAACTGCATTCCTGAATGGATTTCTAGAAGAAGAGTTGTATATGATGCAACCGGAAGGTTTTGTCGATCCAAAGGGAGCTAACAAAGTGTGCAAGCTCCAGCGATCCATTTATGGATTGGTGCAAGCCTCCCGGAGTTGGAATAAACGTTTTGATAGTGTGATCAAAGCATTTGGTTTTATACAGACTTTCGGAGAAGCCTGTATTTACAAGAAAGTGAGTGGGAGCTCTGTAGCATTTCTGATATTATATGTGGATGACATATTGCTGATTGGAAATGATATAGAATTTCTGGATAGCATAAAGGGATACTTGAATAAGAGTTTTTCAATGAAAGACCTCGGTGAAGCTGCTTACATATTAGGCATTAAGATCTATAGAGATAGATCAAGACGCTTAATTGGACTTTCACAAAGCACATACCTTGACAAGATTTTGAAGAAGTTCAAAATGGATCAAGCAAAGAAAGGGTTCTTGCCTGTGTTACAAGGTGTGAAGTTGAGTCAGACTCAATGCCCGACCACTGCAGAAGATAGAGAGAAAATGAAAGATGTTCCCTATGCTTCAGCCATAGGCTCTATCATGTATGCAATGCTGTGTACCAGACCTGATGTGTGCCTTGCTATAAGTTTAGTAGGGAGGTACCAAAGTAATCCAGGAGTGGATCACTGGACAGCGGTCAAGAACATCCTGAAATACCTGAAAAGGACTAAGGATATGTTTCTCGCATATGGAGGTGACAAAGAGCTCACCGTAAAAGGTTACGTTGATGCAATCTTTGACATTGATCCGGACGATTCTAAATCGCAAACCGGATACGTGTTTACATTAAACGGTGGAGCTGTCAGTTGGTGCTGTTCTAAACAAAGTGTCGTAGCGGGATCTACATGTGAAGCGGAGTACATAGCTGCTTCGGAAGCAGCAAACGAAGGAGTTTGGATGAAGGAGTTCATATCCGATCTAGGTGTCATACCTAGTGCATCGGGTCCAATGAAAATCTTTTGTGACAATACTGGTGCAATTGCCTTGGCAAAGGAAACCAGATTTCACAAAAGGACCTAGCACATCAAGAGACGCTTCAATTCCATCCGGGATCTAGTCCAGGTGGGAGACATAGAGATTTGCAAGATACATACGGATCTGAATGTTGCAGACCCGTTGACTAAGCCTCTTCCACGAGCAAAACATGATCAGCACCAAAGCTCCATGGGTGTTAGAATCATTACAGTGTAATCTAGATTATTGACTCTAGTGCAAGTGGGAGACTGAAGGAAATATGCCCTAGAGGCAATAATAAAGTTATTATTTATTTCCTTATATCATGATAAATGTTTATTATTCATGCTAGAATTGTATTAACCGGAAACATAATACATGTGTGAATACATAGACAAACAGAGTGTCACTAGTATGCCTCTACTTGACTAGCTCGTTAATCAAAGATGGTTATGTTTCCTAACCATGAACAAAGAGTTGTTATTTGATTAACGAGGTCACATCATTAGTTGAATGATCTGATTGACATGACCCATTCCATTAGCTTAGCACCCGATCGTTTAGTATGTTGCTATTGCTTTCTTCATGACTTATACATGTTCCTATAACTATGAGATTATGCAACTCCCGGTTTACCGGAGGAACATTTTGGGTACTACCAAACGTCACAACGTAACTGGGTGATTATAAAGAAGTACTACAGGTGTCTCCAAAGGTACATGTTGGGTTGGCGTATTTCGAGATTAGGTTTTGTCACTCCGATTATCGGAGAGGTATCTCTGGGCCCTCTCGGTAATGCACATCACTTAAGCCTTGCAAGCATTGCAACTAAATGAGTTAGTTGCGGGATGATGTATTACAGAACGAGTAAAGAGACTTGCCAGCAACGAGATTGAACTAGGTATTGGAATACCGACGATCGAATCTCAGGCAAGTAACATACCGATGAAAAGGGAACAAACGTATGTTGTTATGCGGTCCTGGACGATAAAGGATCTTCGTTGAATATGTAGGAGCCAATATGGGCATTCCAGGTCCCGCTATTGGTTATTGACCGGAGACGTGTCTCGGTCATGTCTACATTGTTCTCGAACCCGTAGGGTCCGCACGCTTAAGGTTACGATGACAGTTATATATGAGTTTATATGATGTACCGAAGGTTGTTGGTCCCGATGTGATCACGGACATGACGAGGAGTCTCGAAATGGTCGAGACATAAAGATTGATATATTGGAAGCCTATGTTTGGATATCGGAAGTGTTCCGGGTGAAATCGGGATTTTACCGGAGTACCGGGAGGTTACCGGAACCCCCCGGGAGCCATATGGGCCTTAATGGGCTTTAGTGGAAAGGAGAAATGGGCTGCCCAAGGTGGCTGCGCACCTTCCCCCTCCCCTAGTCCTATTAGGACTAGGAGAAGGTGGCCGGCCCCCCTCTCCCTCTTTCCCCCTCGGGGAATCCTAGTCCAACTAGGATTGGGGGGGGGGGAGTCCTACTCCCGGAAGGAGTAGGACTCCTCCTGCGCCCTCCTCCTGGTCGGCGCCCCCCTCCCCCTTGGCTCCTTTATATACTGAGGCAGAGGCACCCCAGAAACACACAAGTTGATCCACGTGATCTATTCCTTAGCCGTGTGCGGTGCCCCCAGCCACCATAGTCCTCGATAATACTGTAGCGGAGTTTAGGCGAAGCCCTGCTGCTGTAGTGCATCAAGATCGTCACCACCCCGTCGTGCTGACAGAACTCTTCCCCGACACTTTGCTGGATCGGAATCCGGGGATCATCATCGAGCCGGACGTGTGCTCGAACTCGGAGGTGCCGTAGTTTCGGTGCTTGATCGGTTGGATCGTGAAGACGTACGACTACTTCCTCTACGTTGCGTCAACGCTTCCGCAGTCGGTCTGCGTGGGTACGTAGACAACACTCTCCCCTCTCGTTGCTTTGCATCACATGATCTTGCGTGTGCGTAGGAAATTTTTTGAAATTACTACGAAACCCAACAGTACAGTGACAGGATGAATGTTGGGCTGCTCCGGATGCTTGGGCTGTTGCGCAAAAGGTTCAGTTGCAGTCCCATCAGACATGCCTGCAGTAGAAGACCCCCCTGGTACACTGAAAGTGATGCCTTCACCTTCGGCTCTCTGTCCATGAATGCTGCACTCAGCTTTGTGTGCCTCAGACAACATTAGGCCCATTCTCTTGCAGTACATGCCTTGCAAGACCCTCCCAAATGAGCTGAATGCAACATTAAGTTCTCTGGCATGGAGCTCTTTGTGCTTATTAAATATGACTTGCATCTGTGGGGGCAACTACGATGCATGGAAACAATGGCATTAGATTGGTATGGAAAGTAGTTTGTAACATGCCAGTGAAATGAAGATGCAAAAAATATGAAAAAGGAAAAAGGAAAAAAAATGAGTTGCGAGAAAAAAACCACCTCTAACTCCTTGATTGTTGGCAATGCATGGAGCCACTCCTCCAAAGAGCCGCACACGTCGTCCCCACTCTCCATGTTAGATGGAGGCGGCTCATGCACATGCTCTGCGCTCCCATTGGTACCCCCTGTGCCAGCGTGAGGTGGGCTTTGAGAACCCGCATCTGCTCCCACATGTACATTTTCTTGCATGTGGGAGCTCTCATGAACATCTGGAGTGTGTGTTGTGCCCCCAACAGCACCCCCTTGGTCGCTGATTTCCGGCAATTCCTCTGTGACATGTTCACTGGCAACTCCTTGGTGATGCTGATCTATATATGACATGAACTCAACTACTGCATACGGTGTACTGGTCCTGAACTGCATTACAAAGATGAGAAAATAGTTAAGAATTGCAACAGACGAATGTCTTCTATATAAAAATAAAAAAAAGCAAAGTCTTTCAGTTTCAATCACTTACTGGACGCTTCCCAAACCCATCATCCAGGGTGTCCACTGCGACAACAGCATAAAAGTCCCTTTCATGAACAAAACAAGCTCTAGGAAGCGAGTAGTTGATGGTGTGATCAACTAAGCATCCTCTTGGCACATCAAGATGGTCCATGTAAATTATCTGCAAAAAAGACACAAAAAAGAAAAGAAAACATCAGCGCCTCAAGAAAAAGATTTGTTGTTGCGGATAAAAGGAGTGGGATGTTACAGGAATCAAAGGGGGTGTACCGGAAGCATTGGTATACATCCACCGATGAGAAATTTCCCTCTACCCTCATTCCTCTTATCTTGGTATTTTTTAACTTCTCTCATCACATCACACAGGATATGCTCATCCCACTCGAACTCATGGACCATACTCATATCTCGTAGGGTGTAAAGATAATCTAGGGGGACCATGTTTCTTGTCCCAGGAGCTAGGACCAAAGAGAGGCACAGTAATACCCATGACCTCTCGATGGTGTCATCACCATCTGCTTTTGATAAGACGGAAACTGCGGTGGCTATCGGAGCCCTATCCCCGCCGCCCAGATAAACTTCATGGAAATCAGCTTTGCCCCTCTTCCCAAACTCTATCGGTCTGCTACCAGATGGTACATTGAATATCTTCTTAACCATGTCTTTTGAAAAGTGGATCTGCTTGTGGTCATTAATCCTGCAATTCACAAAAAAAATCAGTAGATGTTGCGAGAATAAAGAAAACAAAAGGTGTTATGCAACAGAAAAGAAATACAAAAAAGCGAAGATTACATACTTCAGCACACGATTCTTAGGGTCAATGTTCATAACAATGAAATCAAGAAGCTCTTCAGGAGGAGGGACCAAAGGAGATATAAACAGCAAATCCCCGAAGCTGGACTTGCTTATTACATCTCTCTTTTCCCCTTTGATTTCATTGGCTATTTCACGCAGCCGCTTTGCCGACCAACGAGTTTGGAAGATAGGCATGCTGCAAAAGAAGGTTTGAAAGAACATTAGCTAATCCAACTAATTTCAGATAAACATGAGCTAAAAATTCATGGAAATGTATTGGAACAGTAGCTAAAATTTCAGAGAAAAGATATATGTAGTTTCACAAGCAAAAATTGAGTTCCCTGTGCTATAAGCTAGCAGTACAAACATTCCTGTAGTTTCACAAACATAAGCTACAGACATAACCTACTAACTAGTTTCAGAAACGTAAGTTTCTCTAAAAAATAGCTACTATTTCTGAAATTACATATATGTTTCTCTGAAACTACAAACTGGATAACTGCATTAGCTATAGAAGATTTGAACTAAATAGAAATTACATATATGTTCCTCTGAAAAAACAAAATGGATAACTGCATGAGTATTGAAACAGTAGCTTCAGAAAAATGAAACAAGGGGATCCTATAGAAATTGCACGCTCCAGAAATTCAGAAACACACCTATGAGTTTTCACAACTATGCGAGTTGGCTGCTTTGAGTTTCAGTCCAACGAAGGGCTGTTAATCATGCATTTCGCGAAAATGCAATGGTTTCCGCAACTAGTTGATCAGGCTCTGAATTCTGTTTTAGACGCTTTTTGTTCTAATGTTAGTGTTAACTGAATTTAAGCTTCAAAAGGGGTGTCTGAATTCTGCAACAAGTTGGTGGCTCTGATTTCTGTTTTAGAAGTTTCAGTCCAGCTTGAAAGGGTTGTCTGAATTTAAGCTTGAGAGATGTTATAGTCAGCTCGCTTGTTGGTCAGCTGCATTATTTGACTAGGTGAGAGCACGTCTGCTAATTTGTAGCAGCAATAAACTGAACTAACATTTCAGCAACCTAAAACACACATATCCAATGCAAAACCATACGTATGTTCTATAATTTTGACACTGTTTCGTTCCTTCGGGAAAATGCATGCTCAAGCAATCAAACAGGGAACACAAAATCAATTAGTGCAAGTTGGGCCCGACAGCGAGCAGTAATAGATCATGGCGGAAATGCATCACGCGGTGGGCGGGACGAACAGCAGCCTGGGTGGAGCCGATGAGATGGGAACATCTTGTTCGGGGGGAGGGGGAGGGTTGCCCGATCCATACCTGTCAGCCACCGCCGAACCCGTCATCGTCGTCGCCACCGCGGAGGATCTGCGCCGCCGCCCCCGCCCAACGCCCTGCGCTGCCGCCGCCGCCGCCCAACGCCCCGCGCTGCCCGCAGCCACCCGCCGCCGCCGCCCAACGCCCTGCGCCACCCCATGCCGCTGCCCTCCCCTCACGAATCCAGCCGCGTACCCTAGCCCTCTCAGTCGATAGAGATGGTCAGTTGATAGAGTCGATGAAGAGATGGTCAGTTGCAAGAATAACTATACTGAAACAATGACTCTGTTTCAGAAACGCACGCGCGTCACGCGGAAGCGGCGAGGTTGTCGTCCATCCGATCAACAAACGATCCGACGGACGCGGAGCCGGCGGATGCGGCGCAAGTGATCGGTCGGGTGAAGGAGAGCTTTTCCCATAAAAGAAAGGAACAAAACAGAGAAATAAAATTATAAAACAACTGATCACAAAAAATGGAAAGCAGAAAAGAAATAAACAAAAAAGGCATAAAATTGCTGAAAAATAGAAAACCAGATGAAACAACGTATATAAGACTCAAGGGAAAAGTCGACTGGAGTCCGTACCACCTCACAAGTGTATTTCTCGAATACGCACGAGCGTGCGTATTATATTATAAAGAAGGAGTGGGTGAGGAACCCAAATCCACATATGAAGGTTTACATCATGGCCTAAGCATGCCACATCCGCGCCTCCTCGTCGAGGAAGGTCCTAAGCTTACAAAACTACTCACGTCGCGCCCACCTAGCTAGCTCTGCAGCAACGCCGTTCCAGTCCCCCTTGAGCAAGCCCGCCGTGCACCAAGCGTTACCTTCTTCCACAATTTGCATGATTAGCCCAGATAGCGAGGGCGCAGCACCATTGAAGACGATTGCATTACGGTGTTTCCACATCTCCCAAAGAACCAGGGTGATGAGGACGCGCATGTTCTTTGGTTTGTCCGCGCACCACTCCACCAAAGTTTCATGCCCCTCCGGAGTCCAAGCTGGCATGCCAATCGTAGTGCAAAGCGTCCTCCAGATCGTCCGCGCAAAGACACACGTTAGCTCGATGTGATCCAAGCTCTCTTCTTGCTGGTCGCAGAACGGGCAGGCTTCCGGGTGTGGTAAGCCGCGTCGGGCTAGACGATCCGCTGTCCAGCAACGGTTCTTCATTGCGAGCCAGAGGAAGAAGCGACGGCGTAGTGGTGCCTTGGACTTACGTGAATTGGGCTGTAGTAGACACCTCGCGTCCAGCAAACCTTGCCGCATAGGCTGACTTGGCAGAGAACATGCCATTGCTCTCCCAGGCCCAAGATATGGTATCCGGCACTCCCTCCTGCAGGTTAAACTCCTGGATCCGATGCCATAAGCGAAAATACTGTCCGAGAGCATCCACCCCTAGGTCCGGCCTTATATCCATAGCCCAGGCTCCTGTGTCGATCGCATCCCTGAGAGAACGAGTCTTCCGCTTGCGCGGGGGAACCGCTGCATATATCATCGGCGCAAGCTCCTGAAGGCAGAAACCCTCAAGCCATCGATCTTCCCAGAAAAGGGTACGGTTTCCATCCCCTACTGATATCTTCGTCGCAGCCTGACAGAGAGCCATAGATTCCTTGGGGACTTTGATGTTGAATTCACTCCACGGTCTGTGGTGATCCACACGTTGTAGCCAGGGCCAGCGCGCCTGCAGGGCCACGTTCAGCCATGCGAGGTCTGGGATACCTAGGCCGCCCGTCCACTTAGGAGTGCAAACCGTTGCCCAAGCAACCGAACAGTTTCCGCCATTCGCCTGGCTCTTACCGCACCATAGAAAGCCTCTGATGATCTTGTTGATGGCATGGATGGTCTTCTTCGGAAGGGCAAGCGCAAGCATTGCGTGAATTGGAATAGAGCATAGGACCGAGAGGACGCGAGTGAGCCTGCCGCTCTTAGGCAGTGTAGCAGCTTTCCACTTGGGCAGGCATTGTGCAATACGTTTCACCAGACCATGAAGCTGAGTGGCGGATGGCTTGCGCAGGCATAACGGCAATCCAAGGTATTTACAAGGAAAATCCCCCAGCTCACAGCCCAGGACAGCCGCGGTGAGCGCTTTTTCTTCATCAGAGTAGCGGATGGGAATTGCTTCGGTTTTGTTGAAGTTCACTTGAAGGACACAAGCTGTCCCGAATAGACGCAGGATATGCGAGCAGGCCTGAAGGTCGTTGTCCGTCGGCTTGACGAAGACAATTACATCGTTGGCAAAGAGGGAGATCCGCTGCCGCAACCCATGACTTGCAAGCGGCGACAACACATCCATCTCCACCGCGGTTCTGAACAGATGATGGAGCGGCTCCATAAGGAGGACGAAGAGCATTGGGGATAGAGGCCCACCTTACCGAAGACCCTTGCAATTGAAAACTGGAGCTCCGGGAACGCCATTAACCATGATTCGAGTGGAAGAAGTAGCAAGTAAGCCCGTGATCCACTCTAGCCATCTATTTCCAAAACCCATCGCACGGAGGACTTCGATCAGAAAAGGCCATTGTACCGTGTCAAAAGCCTTGGAGATATCCAATTTGAGCATGACTGCCGGCTGCTGGAGCGCGTGGAGCCTTCTTGCCGTGCTCTGGACCAACATGAAGTTGTCGTGCAGCGCTCTTCCTTTGATAAAAGCGCTCTGGTGAATTCCAACAAGGTGTGGCATTTCCTCCGCAAGTCTGCAAGCCAGCGTTTTGTCGAAGATCTTGGCAATTCCATGCATAAGGCTGACTGGTCTGTACTGTGAGAGCTCGTCTGCGCCTGGTTTCTTCGGCAAAAGGGTGACCAAAGCTTTGTTGAGTGGTGCCAAGCCTCTAGTGTCCCCATTGTAAAACAATGAGAAAGCCCTCATGATATCCTCATGAAAGCCCTCATGACCACCTCACAAGTGTAGTGGGCGATTTGTACCGTTTAGCTACTGTTCATCACAACCAGCAACAACAAAAAAGCAGGCTAGGGTCTCTCAAATGAAATCACTGATTTCACTGTAAATTATCAAATGAAAAGTAAAGTGTGGGTTATAAGATCCGATTTCTCGTAAAACCACTGACTTCACCGTAAATTAGTTCCGTCCGTGATAATGCCCGTGCCATAACGTACGCACAGACAAGTGGCAAGTAACTTAGCTAGGAGTGGCTGGAAGCAACAAAGTGCGCACTGTCCAGGGCCACTATCAGCCCCTGAGACGGGCCAGGTCAGCGGTCATCGCGGCATGGAAATTCCACGAGCCGGACAAGCTCTCTATGTCGCCATGCATGCCCTCCCAGCGATGGAGCGCGACCTGTACCGGCACCGGCACGTCGACGACCCGGACGCAACGCAACGCGTGTACGATGGGTATGGCCGGACTGGATGGCGACACTCGTTCAACCGGTTTCCACAGGCCAATACACATTCTTTTTTGTTTGAAAAGGGACAGGCCAATACACATACAGGTGCTATGGCAATTGGTGGAAAATGGAAACCGATTGTGTTCAAAAAAAACAAGGGAAATGGAAACCGATAAGAAACTGCGAATGGTGGACCGGATCGGGAGCGAACGTGTATTATTGCGCCAAACTTCCCGATAGTGCTGAGATTTTTTTGGGTATATAAGAGACGAGTTTGCTTGGTACATTCATGCAAATAAGGTGATAGTACCGCACAAGACACCTCAAGATACACAGAGATAGGCGAGGAGGATGGCGCAGCAAGGTGTTGCTTCCATACTTGCCGTGGCCCTGGTCCTTGTTGCCTTTGCATCATTTCCCGCAGGTAATATGCTTACTTAGACGTGTGTACGCATGTATATCAACATATTTTGTTGGAATCGTTCATACAAAATTAGCACACAATATTTTTGTATGCAATATTGCATGAAAGAGTGCATTAATTAAGCATTAATCGCTTCATTTGTATTTGGGCGGTGATTACATGCTGCACATAAGTAACAAATCTAACTCATTAGCTCTTGCTGCACATTAATATTTTCCAGTGCACTCCATCGGCGTCTGCAACGGCGTGATCGGCAACAACCTGCCGGCGCCGAGCGACGTCGTGAAGCTCTACCAAACCAAGGGCATCGATGCCATGCGGATCTACGCGCCGGAGAGCAACGTCCTCAAGGCGCTCAGCGGCACGGGCATCAGCCTCCTCATGGACGTCGGCAACGGCGCGCTAACCAGCCTCGCAAACGACCCCTCCGCCGCGCCCGCCTGGGTCAAGGCCAACGTGCAGCCCTTCCCGGGCGTCTCCTTCCGCTACATCGCCGTCGGCAACGAGGTCACGGACAGCGCCGGCCAGAAGACCATCCTCCCGGCCATGAAGAACATACAAACGGCGCTCGCGGCCGCCGGCCTCAGCGGCAGCATCAAGGTGTCGACTTCTCTGCGGTTCGACGTGGTCAATAACACCTCCCCGCCCTCCAACGGCGTGTTCGCGGACACATCATTCATGGGGCCGATCCTGGACTTCCTGGCGAGCACCGGCGCACCGCTGCTGGTCAACGTGTACCCCTACTTCGCCTACAAGGGCGACCAGCAGAACATCAAGCTCGACTTCGCCACCTTCGTGCCAGGTAGCACCACCGTGACCGACAACGGGCTGACGTACAGCAACCTGTTCGACGCCATGGTCGACTCCATCTACGCCGCACTGGAGAAAGCCGGCAAGCCCGACGTTAAGGTGGTCATATCCGAGAGCGGGTGGCCGTCGGCCGGTGGGGTCGGGGCGACGGCGCAGAACGCGCGGGCTTACAACCAGGGATTGATCAACCACGTCCGCGGGGGCACGCCGAAGAAGCCCAGCTTGCTGGAGACGTACATTTTCGCCATGTTCAACGAGAACCAGAAGACAGGGGATCCGACGGAGAACAACTTTGGGCTGTTCAATCCGGACAAGTCGCCGGCCTACTCCGTTACTTTCTAAATGCAAAATTCATGCATTTCAGTCAACCACTCGTCTGTCTGTGTTATGTTCTAATTTTTCTTATATCTCCAATAAAACAAGTCACAGAAACGGAAAAAGCTGAGTAAATTGCCCTTTGAGAGAAAAAGCTGAGTAAATTCCACTGTTTTTAATGTCAAATTTTTACCCTCAATAAGGTGAACGTGTGTCAAATTTTGCCCCATCTATTCATTTGCTCTCGCACAATGTGACAGTACGGGCCTACTAGAGTGACACGGCGGACCCATCTTTCTGGGAGAGACTAGTATAAAATATCACATTAGGTGATGAGATCAATGAGATAATTTAAAGAAAAATACAAAACATGTTCAAACATTCTCAAAAAAATTACAGACACATATCAATATTTGATGTACAATCTCAAAAAGTTTCAGCTCCAAATCTGACCTATAAATAGAAGGGAAAAAAAAGACAAAATCAGATGCGAACAGTGTCAAATAATTATTCACCCAAAGATGCCACTATTCACATTCAAATTTGTGTTTTTAAAATCTCTAACTGTACATCGAGTTTTGAGCTGATGTTTTTCGGAGTTGTAGACATACCCCGCAGCTATGTTGTCAAATAATTCAGTTATTGTTGGAATGCCTAAATATGAAATTTTGTGTTTGATCTCATTAATCTCACCTAATGTGAGATACTATACTAGTCTCCCTTGGCCAAACTCGATGGCAGAAAGTGCACATTCCTCTAACTTGTCCAACAACTCTATCACAATGTTACAATTCTGAACTAGCATTCACGGCCCAAGTCTAAGCTACGTTGTGTACATGCTTAAGCTTGCAGCCCAGCAACCCGGTAGTGCCCAGCAAGGGAGTGGGAGAAACACTAACTAATTTTTAACTATTCTCAAAGGAAAAAACTAATTTTTAACTGCCCCTGTTGAGAAAGCGTCTGAACGTAACATCCAGTTGTTAAACCTAAAAACTAGCAAAACGGAATGTGATCTGCGGTTGTACGTGTGACAGATTAACGAAGGCCTTATCAAGCTTAGTAGCTAAAATTGCATTGCATTGATTGTCAGCCCAGTTGAAGGGCCGATTTAGGAATCTCTCGGAGAGCCATGGAGTTAATGGCAATAGCAAAGGCAACCACTTCCACCAAATTGAAGTTTGATGAGGATTTATCGGAGGGCAGAACGCTTTAAAGTTAGGTTAAAATTCCGGAAGACTGTTTAGGGTATGATAATGGTGGAAGATAAAACGATGAGTTCGTTGAGGAAAGATTTTTTATTCGTGTGAGTGCTAGAGCCGTAGACGTTCATGATAGCGAAAGAGAAGGCGGAGACTGAGTGGTCTCGTTGTCGTCCCATCCCCTCCCGCGGCGTCCCCGCGAGGCGACGGGGAGGGCCCTCGATCTCCGCCGCCCCTAGAGACAGCCCCCTCCTCCCACCCCTCGACGCTGCCAAGGGGCGCGGCCTGGCAAAGCCCGACCGGCGGCGGCGGCGGGGCGTCCTCCTCCTCATGCGCAACGGGGCGGCGTGGGCCGGTTCTTTTGGGCCTGGGCATGGTGCTCGCGTAGGGCGCCGCGCGTGTGGTGGCTCGCCGGTGTGGAAGCCAGGCGGGGTTGCAGTTGCGGCGTGAGGGGCTGCGTGGCTGGTGTGCTTGTCTGCACTGCGGCGGCCGGATCTGGCCGACAGCCGGAGCGGGCCGCAGCGACATGGGCCGGGGGCTGCTGTGCTGGATCTCGGCGGTGGTGGCCACGTCTTGGTGGTGCTCTGCACCTGCGGGGACGACAGCAGTAGCTCGTGGCGGTGGTGGTTCCCTTCATGTCCTTGGTCGGCTCATGGGCCGCGACGGGTTGGGATGGGGGTGGTGCGGGCTAGTGGTGGCGACGGCTACGTCATGGCTGTGGTCCAGGTGGTGGCGTGGTGGCTTCCCTTCTCCTTGGTCAGTGCCGACGGCATGCGGGGCTGGTGTGGCTGCGCGCGCGGCAATGACATCTTCTTCCTAGGGTTTGTGCTCGGGCAGGTCAGATCTAGGCCCGAGGTAGATCGGGGCTTGTTCCTCGGGTAGGTGAGGCCGGGCTCAGCCCGGTATGTGCCCGTGAGGAGTGTCTTCACGGGTACGGTGGGCAGTGGTGGTGGTCCTGACGAAGCCTCCCCAACCTACGGATCGTCACCGATGGCCACAGACCGTTGTGCTGGCTCTCCAAGGCCTATACGGCGGCCGTCGGCAGTCTTAGGATCGTGTCCCCACGGTTCACCGGGACTAGCTAGGGATGCAGGTGTTGACGCCTCCTACTGTGGAGGTGTGGACCAGATCCAGAGACTGATGCAGGGCTACGAGTGGAAGCAGGCCTTTTACTCTCCCTACTGTGGTTGGTGTGTCGTGAGGTGGTCGGGCGGCGATGTCCTAGGGCAGGGATGCCAGGGTGGCGGCCCTGGATGGTGGTCCCTCTAGTTGGCTCTCCGGCAGGCCTCAGCGGCGGTGGTGGCTTACCCTTTTGGTCGTGTGGGCAGCAAGGGGTAGCGGTTGGTGGCTCGGGCACATTTCATGTCATTGGCATAGGCATCGTCCAGATCCAGATCTGGGAGTTGAAACTCGACATGCATGGTCTGGCTTCATCGTGATGACACGGGTGAACTGACGAGCGAAAGCTCTATGCTTTGGCGCCGCCGCCGCCGATGCTTAGCAGGCGCCGCTATCTTTTTGAAGACGTCATTGAGGTTCTCTTGTCCATGCCAAGGCTCCGGGTGAAGACCCATGTTCGATTCGAACTCGGCACGGCGACGCTCGGCGCCGTTCTCCCTCTTGAGGGCATTGTCGTGGAGACTAGGTGTGCTAGGGCGTGGTGTGGCGTTGTACTCTGACTTCCCCATGTTCTCATTTGGTAGTGTAGTCGCGCTCCAGCTGTCCCAGGATCAGCTGTGCTAGAGGGCTACCTCTCCACTTTGTATCGTTCGGACGTGCAGTTTGTTTGTTGCTTTATCTATAAAGCGGGGCGCGAGCCTGTTTTGAGAGCCGTAGACGTTCATGATAGCGAAAGTGACGTTTGATATAGTAGACTGGAACTAGCAAGATATAGAAACCAAATCCAAATTAACATTAGTACACTTAACATCACTGCTATCCGAAGCAATCATGGTCCTTCTGAGGCACCAATAGATGGAAGAAATAGAAAATTTTGACATTAGGAGGTAGCAAAGAGGAAGCTTTAAACGTTAAGACATGTTGAAGCTTGGTCTCTTAAAGACAAATAATAACATCACATGAAGGAAGAGTGGATGACTTCCGCAAAGCTTTTGATTCTATTTATTGGGAGGCTCTATCTCAAGTGTTGCGCAAAAGGTTTCCCTCGAAGAGGGTTGGATTGGTTTCATGCCTTAACACCTCTACAAAGTCAGTTGTTCTTCTTATTTTGAAGTCTGCGTCATGGATTCAATGCTGCAGGCGGCTACGCCAGGGAGACCCTCTCTCCCCTTTCTGTTTATCATTGTCGCAAACGTGCTACAACATCTTCTCAATAAGGCTTACGACGAGGGACTCCTGGAGCACCCAATTGTCAATCACCTACCTTGTGTGGTAATTGAAACAACTCTTGTATAACCATACCCTACCCGTTAAGTCATGGGTAGGGTACGTGTATAACCTTGTACCCGCGGATATACCCATACCCTACCCGCTTGTTAACTAATGTTAAGTTGTCGTTAATTAATCATTAGTTTGTCATGTGACTCGGCTACTCCTATTGACTTATGAGTATCTAAATCTAACATTCTTAAAAAGTTGCTTCCCACTTCTATCAATTCTCTTAACATGCACACTGTCCACATCATCATCATGGCACATCATCATCATGCCACATCATCATCCAGTTTGCAAATTCTCTTAACATGCAGCTACTCAACTCAGCCATGCAGCCACATCATCCAAGCGTTTCCAGTCACCCTCTCCCTCCATCAAATAAAAAAACGCTCAAGCCTCTCTTAAGTTTTTCCACCGCCTCACCACATTAATTTCTTCTCCACGCTTAGGTCTTTTTTTCGAAGCTTATCGCACATCTGGTTAGCTTTGTCCCCGAAGCTGGAGGGTTCACAACACATTGCTTCCTTCCTTCTTCATGCTACCAGCCATTATGGCTGCCATTTCAATCTTCCACTATCCCACACGTACAAGATTAACTAATGAGGTAATCAAGCGGTGGACGGCTGGCGGTTCATTACCCTTCCCCGTCCCGTATAAAATGGAAGATTGGAGGCATGAAGAATATTTACAAATTAGAAGAGTGGATGAAAGAAATTTTGTATGTAATGCCATATGCTTTAAGTTGTGGAGGCCAGCCATCCACATCTCTGTGGAACTAAAGATCCTCCCGTTTCTTTTCATTCCTCAGGTGGCACCAAAGTAGCATAACCAAAGCATGTAAGTCTTTTTTGTGAGGTCGCTAAAATGGCAATCGGCCCCTCAGTCCTCCACGTTGTTAGTCAGCAGAGAAGGAGCGAGATCAGCTGAGAAACTACAAAAGCGCAAGGCGAAATCCCAAACTGCGAAGGAACCGAGCAATGGTAGAAGAAAATCACACATTTTTTAATTATTCATTCAGTTACCTCTGTCTCTGTACATTCTTATCAAAAACTGTGAGTGGAACACTTATCAGTATTGAACAAATATAATTCCATGGATGTGAGATAAGCTCTACATACGTTGCTAGATCTATGAATATTTGGCCGACCGTAGTAGGCAGACGCCGAGACGCGTAGCATCATATTTTCATGTTCTTTTAGAAAATTAATACTTTCAGGTATCATGAATACCAAATATGTTATGAATTTCCAGGACTCTGATGTACAGTCATTGTCATATGAAACTGGACCTTAATATTCTTCAACCATCATATGTCAAACAAGTCATCGGAAAATCCCGCAGCAACGCGCGGGGCATTGTCTAGTTTTTATGGTGGCCATGTACTCATCTACCTGTTATTGAGCTGAGATATTGATTTTTTTTCTTCAAATGTGCTATCAATAAGTGCAAAATTATGAACAACTTGTGTACTATATGTTCTACCCGCTGGTTGCCCAATAGTTACGGGTACCCGTCGGATATGGATATAGGTAAAGTTTCATACTCGTGGACACGTGTATAGATAGAATTTTGTATCTATTAACTATACAAATATGGATATAATATTGCTCTACCCTACCCATATCCTACCATTGCCATACAAGAGACAACAAGTAGCTTCGCTAGTGGCGGGAAGCAACAAAGCGCGCACTGTCGAGGCCACCATCAGCCCGGCCGTGAGACGGGCTGGTCAGCGGTCAGCACGCCGTGGAAATTCCACGAGCCAGACAAGCTAGTCATGGCGCGGCTCTCTCTGTATATACATATTGAAGCTATGCAAGGGACCGGCACGGGCACGCCGATGACCCGATCACGAGTCAATCACCGAGACGCGCGTATGATCAATATGGCTGGCAAGCAACCCCGGGCCGGATGGTGACATCCGTTCAACCGGTTTTCCACGGTCCAGCGAACAAGTTGGGCATGCACTTGCGCCGGCGGCCGGTGTCATACAAGTAGCACTTGGCACTTGGCACGTACTACAGTGGGTGCTCTGCTAGTGGTGGAAAATGGAAACGGATAAGAAATAAAGAAGCTCATGGTGGACTCGATCGACCCCGAACGAACGCCCGAACGTGTATTGCGCCAAACTGCTGGACAGTAGTGCTGAGAATTTGCATATAAAGAGACGAGTAGTGTGCCTGGTATACATACACTGCATTCGTTGCATGCAAATACAGCCAGATATCCTAGAGAACAATCCACGATCGATGGCGAAGCAAGGTGTTGCTTCCATGCTTGCAGTGGCGCTGGTCCTTGTCTCCTTGGCAGCATTTCATACAGGTATAATTATTATATCGTATATCTATGATTAAGATGCATCTACATCAACACATTTTGTTATGACTGTACATGGAAAATTATTTAATGCACGATATTTTGCATAAAAGAGTGCAGTGCTCACCGGGCAGCTAACCCCGACGGACATACGAAAGGTTCGCTAGCTCATCCTGATAACTAAACATGTATTCCAGGAACTAGTTTTCTGGTTGATCCTATTCGATCGAGAGATCACATTCTCTACCATGACACGCAACGAAACTGATTTTTTTTCTTGGACTGTTCGATCGTAATAACAGGGGTGCATTCCATCGGCGTCTGCAACGGCGTGATCGGCAACAACCTGCCGGCGCCCAGCGACGTGGTTAAGCTCTACAAATCCAAGGGCATCAACGCCATGCGGATCTACGCGCCAGAGAGCAACGTCCTCAAGGCGCTCAGCGGCACGGGCATCGGACTCCTCATGGACGTCGGCAACGGCGCGCTCCCCGGCCTCGCCAATGACCCTTCCGCCGCGGCCGCCTGGGTCAAGGCCAACGTCCAGCCCTACCCGGGCGTCTCCTTCCGCTACATCGCAGTCGGCAACGAGGTCATGGACAGCGACGGCCAGAAGACCATCCTACCGGCCATGAAGAACCTCCAAGGGGCGCTCGCCGCGGCTGGCCTCGGCGGCCGCGTCAAGGTGTCCACGTCGGTGCGGTTCGACGTGGTCACCGACACCTTCCCGCCCTCCAACGGCGTGTTCGCGGACCTTGACTACATGGGGCCCATCTTGGACTTCCTCGTGAGCACCGGCGCGCCGCTGCTTGTCAACGTGTACCCCTACTTCGCCTACAAGGGCGACCCGCAGAACATCAAGCTCAACTACGCCACCTTCGCGCCGGGCATCACCGTGAACGACGACGGCAACGGTCTGACCTACACCAACCTCTTCGACGCCATGGTCGACTCCATCTACGCCGCGCTGGAGGACGCCGAGACGCCCGGGGTGAAGGTCGTCGTGTCCGAGAGCGGGTGGCCGTCGGCCGGCGGGTTCGGGGCGACGGCGCAGAACGCGCAGGCGTACAACCAGGGGTTGATCAAACATGTCGGCGGGGGCACACCCAAGAGGCCTGGGCCGTTGGAGACGTACATGTTTGCCATGTTCAACGAGAACCAGAAGACAGGGGACCCGACAGAGAACCACTTTGGGCTGTTCAATCCGGACAAGTCGCCGGCCTACTCCATTAGTTTCTGAGCGCGGTAAACGCTGGATATTTTGTGTTTGAAACTTTGAATAAGCTGCCTGGTAATGCAAAATGCATGCATTTCGGTCAACTACTCGTGTGTGTGTGTGTGTGTGTGTGTGTGTGTGTTATGTTCTACCATTTTCAGAAATCTGCAATAAAACAAAGTAAAAGAAGAAAAGAAGAGGATTGATTTCCACTTCTACATCCCATATTTTACTCTCAATTTTGTGTCAATTTTGCCCCATTCTCCTAGTACGGGCCCACCCGGGCCAACTGGACGGTACTTTTAATTTAACTGAGCTGTTTTTTTTTTGGTTATTTCTCTTTGGTTGTTGGATTTTTTACGTGCCAAATATCAACCTATTAAAAATATTTATTAAAAGACTTCAATGTATATTTTAAAAATGATCACAATATATTAAAAAATTGTTCATTATCCATTACAAAGAGGTTCATCATGTTTTTCGCAAAAAAAGAGGTTCATTGTGTTTGAATGTATAAAAAACTAGATTTGTGAAAAATAAAAACAAAAACAAAAACAAAGGAACAAAAAAAATAGAAAACCAACAAAAACCAGAATAAAATTAAAGAGAGAAGAAAACCGTTTGAAAATACTAGCACATATGCCCGTGTGTTGCAACGGGAAAGAAATTGTTATGTGCAATCACAATGGTTCATCGTGAATACACTATGAAGAAACGCTAGTTGTCCCACCTACGTATTGAAAGAAACGCTGATTGCCCCATTCACCTAAACATCCAACAGTGCTATCGATGGCAGGGAGGCGCACATTGAAGTCTAGAAGAAATACATAGCAGCTGCACAATCACAAAAGGAGCCATAGCGTAGTTGGGAGTTTTTTTTTGGCGAGGGCGTAGTTGAGAGTTACACATAAGGTCATCGGTGCCTATTACACGCCAAACCACGGGCAGTCATCTGGACATCGCCGGCTAGCCATGCCTCGCTTGATGCGAGGCGGTCTTTTGACCCGTACAACATGAAATATCCATGCATCCATTTCTTGGTATAATTTGAATTTTCATCCACACACAGGCTCAGCGAAACAACTGGAGGAACCCGTGAGGCGAAGGCCCAACCCAGCAACGTGGAAGCTCAATCTTGTGTGGGCTTCGACTTTGCCTGGGCTCTTTAACCAGCGTCACAGATAACAAAATCTATAAAAAAACATAACTTTACTTTAGAATGCATCATGTTGTCTGCTTGGGTGGCAACCCCTAGGTTGTCTCTCATGTAGGTCGTGTGTTCAACTTCTGGCTGTGGCGATTATTATTTAGTCTTCAGCAGACTCCCGGTTTCATTCGTACGTCCGTTTCCTTTATTTGCACAAATATATGTTCCTCCAACGGACGGACAAAACTAAAAAATAGCGTACGTGAAAATTACGAAACAAAGTGGAGCCAAACCAAGAATACTTATTCCCTTTAATAGTAGGTATATATATATAGGGTCGCGCTATTCGTCACCCTGGGTGAGGAATAGTTATTCTTCACCCCCCTCTATTTTCTCATCAATGCACCGTACTTTTACGTTTCGTAAGTTTTGTCTTATTTCCGACGTAAAAACAAACTGTAAGAAAATATATAATCGCCGTAAAAAATATTTTATATTATGTAAAATTACAAACGTAAAAACATAGTCTAAAATACACATAAACTGCAAATTTTCTTGTCTTATGACCTATATTTTTATTTTCTTATTTCAAATTTTACGTAGTGAATCAATAGAAATGTAACTATTTGAATTCCAAACAGAATTTAATTATGAAATGATCGTAAGATTACCTCGGATGAAGAATAACGTATTCTGCACCCTGGGTGATGAAAAGTAACACTATATATACTCACCATTAAAGCCTGCATGGGACAGTTAAAGAATTAAAGCCTGCCAAATTAACTAGTAATTAAATCATTTACACTGGTTTCCAAATCTATCGCTAAACACGATTTAACGATGGATAGGCAAGGTGCCCAGGCATTTAGGTGTCCCAAACTGGCGGGTATATGCATACCCGCGTATGTACATAATTTCGTTAGGGGTATATGCATACCCGTATATGTACATAATTTCTTTGGTAGGTATACGCATACCCGCGTATGTATATAATTTCTTTTTTGCAGGGTATGTATATAATTTCTTTTTTGCAGGGTATGTATATAATTTTGTTCGTAGGTATATGTATACCCACGTATGTACATAATTTTGTTAGTAGGTATATACATATCCACTACGTATATAATTTCTTTAATACCTAAAAACCCGGAATGAATCATTGGATATATACGTACCCGTGTATATACATAATTTCATTAGTAAGTATATATACCATGGGTATATTTATATTATTTGGAGTCGGCGCACAATTTATTGATATAGATAATAAAAATATTTTGTCATGAATATCTCAGAATGATATCAACTTTTATGTATACATTTATTCATCTGTGCGTAGAAAAAATCCACAGGCCGACGAGTCACATTGTGCGTACATACTATATCTGTTTCCTTTTTATTCTGTCATTCTCTCTCCATCAATTAATGTGTATTTTAATTCTATTCAAATCAATAAATACAAATGAGTGGACATGCGAGCTATTAAATACTAGGTTCCAGAGCACCTAGGTGCCCCAAACAATTTCTATATATATATATATATATATATATATATATATATATATATATATATATATATATATATATATATATATATATATATATAAGGGTGCACACAGGGACATCACTATTTAATCCCAGGATTAGAATAGTTATTTGGATCACGATCACCTTATATAAGGGTGCACACAGGACCTTCCGAACTTCCGAACCGGTGAAAAGAAAAAGAAAAAAAATCTTCTCCACTTCTCGCCGGATCCTGCCGCCCCTCACACCTCGGCCACCTCACCTTCATAGGCCCCGCCCCGTCCCCGGATCGGGTCGTCGCGCTGCCCCCTCCCCTGGTTCCGGCCAGTGCGCCGCCTTGCCCCACCCCATCTCGCAGTCGCGCGCACACTTCCCTCGTGCTGCTGCTGGCCAGCCCTCATCCTTAGACACGACCCCTTCCCAGAGTTCCTGCAGCCGCCGTCACCGCCCTACCATCTGCTCGCGACCGCGACCCTTCTGTCCTCCTCTCAGGCGGCCGTTGGTAAGCAACGGGATACTGCAGGCGAGGAAAACAGGATGCTGTCCTCCTCTCTTCTCTGGCGGCTGTAGGTGAGGATAGAAACTCCTTCGTTCTCTCTGCTTCTCTTCATTTTCTTGGGCCATCCGGATTGTACTCATCGGCAAGTCAAACGAAGATCTCGTGGCAGTTCGAACAAGATGCTTGTGTCGCTGATTGTGCTAGTCGTCGTCCCCTGCCGGGACACCTTCGGTTCCTGTTATCACCACCAAAACAGAGCACACAAAAGACTCGAGCTGCTAGTTTTCGTACACTTCCTCAAAGCACCTCTCTGCTTCAAAAATATACAGGAACGCTAAGCTATGGCCGCGCTTCTACTGAAATTGTTATGCACAGTGTTCCTATAGCCTCTCACACGTATTCGATTATTTCATTTTGTAGCTTAGATGTTGTAACTTGTTCAAAGTTTATTGTGGGGAGGCTTCACGAATATGCCCCAAAGTAGTGTGCTATAGACCTTGTAACTCCTTTCCCTTTTTATGTTCATGCACTTTCTTCACCTGATTTGATGGAAGGAAGTTCAAAGATTAATGTCTAGAGAGTTCAATCATTGGATGTTGGGAAGAATGCATCTTAATGATGAAAAATGCATGAAAAAAATTCATTCATCAAAAAGAAGTTGCAATCCCATTTTCAGGAGGTTTAAGAATGTTAAATTCTGAAAACGTACACAAAAATATTGCTGAAAAAACATGGGTGCCGCAAAAATGATACTAAACAAACAAATAATTTGAAGTTCGAATTCGTGGAGTTAGGAAGTTCAATAAATGAAAAAAACAAAGACTAGTCTACCGGTTGCACGGGCCCATGACATGCTCGTAAATATAATTTTTTTATGGTGACAAAATTCCTTTGATTTCCCGTTTCTATGTAGAGGAACAATGAGCAAATAAGACCAAAAAAGTTATTAATGTTGTTTTTCCATGGTTTTCGTGATTTTACCTTTTTATGTAGAGAAACCGTGAGCAAATAAGACTAGTCTGCAGGGTGTTTAGCATAAGATTATTATTCACCAATACACCGCTTTTCTCTGGGAGCATAAAAAGAGAGAAGTTCATCTTGGCAACCCAATGTGGTTCAATTTGTATGTTAAAAGAAGATCCTAGAAGTTCAAAATTAAATAATGGTGTGGTTCAATTTTTATTTAGTAAGAAATGATTTCCCTTGAGACTAAATAATCAAGCCACCAAGTTCACATTAAAAATAATGGAGCAGTTCAATATATACAAAAAACTCAAGTCCTTCCCGTTTTCTAGAAAAAGAAAAGTATGAAGTTCAATTTAAAAACTAGAAGTACAAAAGCATTTTCACCGTCTCTAAATAAAAAAACTCTCGAAGTTCAAAGTAAAAAAATGGAGCGGTTCGATGTTTACTAATACTACTAGGATATTTTCCATTACGAAAAAAACAAGAAGTCCAAATTTAAAAAATGGGGAAGTTCGATGTGAAGAAAAAACTTGGATTTTTTTTCTCGTTACTAAAGAATAAAATGAAGAGGTTCAAATTAAAATAATGGAACATATCAAAAAGGTTTATAAAAAATGATTTCCCCATTTTCTAAAAATACCCGAGAAGCCCAAATTAAAACAACATCATGACTCGATCTTTACGAAAAACTAAGGGCAAGTTCAAGTAGCACACGAAGTTTATGTATCAGAGTGATGTATTGGTTGTGCATGTAGCACACAAAGTGTATTTGTATTGTTGTGTGTAATTTTCTTGAATTTCAATAGTATGCGAAGTTCACGTTTCAGAAATTCTTAAAGTTCACGTGTACCACATACTGAATAAATTCATCTATGAACAAAAAACGGACTGCCCATGCCATAATAAAAAAGCTCAATGTGCTTTTGAAAAAGAAAAATCAAACTGACATTTGAAAATGTGCAACAGAAGTTCATGCCAAACTAACGGGGCGATTCAACGTTTATTCTTGAAAAAGTGGAGAAAATTGTACATGCTTTGTAGGTCAAAAGTTTGGCTTTAATTTATGTTTTGCGAAGGTCAAAATGTTGTGTTCGCGAAGGTCAAGTGTGTTATCTCAGCAAGTTCAAAAATAAATTTAAACATGCAAGGTAAAACATGCAAGAAAAAAAAGAAAGGGAGAAGTTCAATTTGTAAAGAAGACACGGTTCAACGTGTAAACCAATGTTGAAAGAAAACAAAAAGAAAAGAAGAAGTTCAATTTCTAAATATGTGTTATGTGTTTACAGCAGCTTTCCACTAGTATATCACTTGTTTAATTCCGATGAGTGGATGAAGAGTTACGAGCAGTGGATGGAGACCTACGAGCAGAAAAATCACGTGAAAAACAAAGTGAAATTCAGGTACACACGCCGAGAAGTTCAGGTTCTTCACACGGTGCATTTTCGAAGAATCTGTTTCGCGATAAAGGCAGAACGCATGGTCCGGCCGTTTTCGAAATTACTTGAAAACGGCTAGGAATCAGAGAAAATCAATGACATGAAAAAGTTTCGCATTTTCCGTAGCTTTTCAGCGGTATATTATTTGCCCCATTCCGATAAAGTCTGTAGAAATTACGGCGAAAATACATTTTTCACCATTTTTGAAACTGACTTAAAACCGTAAAGAATTGGGAGAAACAATATATAAGAAAAAGTTTCCCATTTCCCCAAGCTTTCCAACGCCATATCATTTACTGCATTCGGACGCGTGATTAAAGAATTAGCTCGAAAATACGAACTCGGTAGGACTTGGACCATTTTCTAAATTACTCTTAAACCATTCAAAATTAGAGAAAACTTTCAATATGAAAAAGTAGCGCATTTTCATAAGCTTTCCAACGCCGTATCATATGTCTCCATTGGATTAGCCGTTTAGAAATGACATCGAAAAAATGAACTCAGTTGTTCGGTTTATGAAATTTTACATTTTTTCAAATTACTCTTTAACCATAGGGAATTAGAGAAAACTTTCAACATGTGGAAGGAGCGGTTTTGCAGCAGCTTTCCAATGCCATATTATATGCCTCATTTCGATAAACGGTTTAGAAATGCGATCGAAAATACGATTCATGTTTTTTGTGCGAAGAAAAACGGTTTTCAAAACTGCTCTTAAACCGCTTATATTTTGCCAAAAATTTAACTTGGGTCATGATATTGTTGCCCATAGCTTTCCAACGGTATATCGCAAGCCCCATTTGAGCAATGTTGGCGGAAGTTCAACCAAGTTCACATGGAAGTTCAACATATTACTAACGGGGCAGGTCAGGTTGTGATCAAAATATTATTCTGATCCCGTGATCAGAATAGTGTTTATATATATATATATATATATATATATATATATATATATAAAAATGGTTGTGTACTCCTGGGAGTACGTACTCCCGCTTCTCATATACCACATAGATGAATCTTTTATACCACTTTATTATTTTTAATATACTTCATTAGTAATTATTAGATACCGCGGTCTCATAAAAGACCCATCAACATACAAGTACCTAATCCAGCTCGCTTAGACAGTGTACGAGCCAAACAAAAAGGACTAAACCAAATCAAGAATATCTATCCTTTAATAATAGGTATAGATATAGATATAAATATAGATATACACATAGATAAGAGCATTACGGAGCATGTATATAAGAGCATTACGGAGGAGTATGTATATACTACGCGAGAGATGATAGGTAGCACAGGACGAGAGCACAAAACCGGACGTCACAGGCGACGTCTCAGCTATATAGTACTCCCTCCATTCCACAATGTAGTGCTTCCTTTATCCACGTGCTTCAATTTTGATCGTAAATTTAACTAACAAGACCGATTGCGGCGGGAGCAAAAATTATATCAGTAAATTCGTATTTGAAAGAAGTTTTCAATTATATAATTTTTTCTCTCGTCGCACTTGGTCTCGTTGGTTAAATTTATGATCAAAGTTGAACCTCGGAAAACACGGGCGTACTATATTTTGGAATAGAGGGAATATATCTTGACCCAATAAATCCATGCATGCATGCTTTCCAAGTTTCCATGGGGCTGAGAGGAAGTGATGAATCAATCATCAAACTGGACGTCGGAGCTGTACACGGCTTCGGGTTTTCAGTCGGCGGGGATGACCTGGTCGGCAACGAGCGACCTGCCGGACCCGTTGGTAACCCGCAACGAGAAGGGCCCCCGCAGCGGGCGGCGCGTGTCCATGCGCCAGATGGAGCCCCACGACTCCCTCATCGGCCTCCAGGCCCCCTTCGCCTTGCCGCCGTCCATGAGGTCCACTTGCGCGACGTCGCCGTCGCCGTTCCCATACTCCACCAGGATCGCCAGGTAGTTAGGGTTCGACCTCTTCTCCACGTGGAACGTCACCGATAACCCTGGGTACTGGCACGACACCCTCTTGAACTGCATGTTGATGATGCCGGCGTGGCGGAGCTCTTCGTTGCGACCGTCCTTGGCCATGGCGC
Source organism: Triticum urartu (assembly GCF_003073215.2). Taxonomy (NCBI): domain Eukaryota; kingdom Viridiplantae; phylum Streptophyta; class Magnoliopsida; order Poales; family Poaceae; genus Triticum; species Triticum urartu. The sequence continues at coordinate 700,855,159 of NC_053024.1, read as the reverse complement.
CGAAGGCAGTGCGGCTGACGTCGAAGTGGTAGCGGGCGACAGGGTAGTAGCTCATGTCCGTGATGATCACCGTCTTGGGGACGGACGCCGGAGCACGCCGGGTGAGCCTTGCCCACGCACCTTATCTGCACGCAACGCAGTGCATGCATCAGGCATCAGGCTAGAGCTGGACAAGCACTTTACTCTCCTGTCTATCAGTGTGAAGCAAAGCAACTAATAAGTGGAATGCCGGCTGACCTGGTAGCAGGAGCCGCACCCCTTGCCGTCCTTGAAGATCGGCTCGTTGCCGCACGACGTCATGGCGTTGAACGGCGGCAGGTTCACGTTCTTGAAGCCGCAGGGGCCACCATTGTCCAACGGCCCGGCGCCATCAGGAGCGCCGTACCAGGTGGCCCGGGCGTCCAGCCAGCCGCCGGCATCGACGTTGGTGCTGCCGGAGCCGGGGCTGGGGGTAGCGGGGACAGGTGTAGGTGTAATGGGGCGAGGGGTGTGGGGTAGCAGGGACAGGTGCAGGGGTGGGGGTAGGGCAGAATGTAGCAGGAAGAAACCAGGGGCAGCCGCAGCAGTCATCGGCGGCGAGCAGGCAGAGGAGAGCAACAGCGGTGGCGTAGGAGGAGGCCGCTGCCATCTATCGCTTGTTGGTATTAAGTCACCTACTTCGATGGTTAATGGCTTAGTGCCGTTCAATCTATATATAGGCCGGCAATTCAAGTGCCTCTTGTTCCTGCACTACTCGACATCAAAAGGAACGAGAAGCCGTACGTGATCGTGATGGGGTTCACATGTTGACGGAGGGAGTCACCCGCACTCTTGCCCGTGGTCACGAGATGCCAAAATATCAAACCATGGTAATGTGGCCGGCTTAAGCTAGCTACGGCGTGTGCATCAGAAGACGACCATGACATGTTAAAAACAATCAGACACAGGAATACCCGTGAAATGGTATGAGCACGGGTGTCGATCCACTGACATAATAACGACACATTGAAAGGTTATAAATATTTAGGAGAATAAAATTTGTTGGAACATCGATCGATCTGCACAATCTTCCTATTACGTACGTACAAGGTACAACCAACCACACACTTCTCTCCACGTCATAATCTGCCTCAGTACCCATGAATAATTTCTGGCTGTTCGGTTCAGTTCACGTTTCCCTTCCACTTCCCCTTCATTACTTAATTACCAATCAGCTCTATCTCCCCCTGCTTCGTCTTCTTAGTGGGGAGCCTAACAAATCTGCCATGACGCGATCACCCAGGCTTCCCAGTCCACGCCAAATTGGTGCTGCTACCACATGTAGCTATGCCAATAGCTGCTCGACTCCTTCAAATTGCAGGTTGACTGATTCAAGAGGGAGAAACGAGAAGGATATGGGGAGAGAAGGCCGTCCATGGAGATGGAGTGTGGCGGCCGCAGTCTCCGCGGGAGGGAGAGAGAGGAGAGTGTATCCCTTTGGAAGTCATCTTTGCTTATGTAGCCAGACTCCTCGCCATCGAGGGCGACGGCGGAGCAGAGCAAGGACGCTCGGAGGTCGTCGAGGATCTGGGATTGTGGGTGGCTGGCAACAGAACGATGGCTCGGCCCGCGTCCCACACTAAGGAAGAAGTTGGAGGCAAGGCAGACAGGCGGGCGTGCCGGATCTGGCTGAGAGCAACCACGCGCATAGATTGATTGATCTATTTCTTCCTCGACGGCGCGTTGCTGCGGGAACTGGTTGCAATATATTCAGATGGTGTTTGGTTGTAAGGAATATGTACATTGGATCGGATTAATAAAATGATAATTGAAACTGAAAATAATATAATTTACTTGGAATATCCATTACATATAATTAGGTAGCATAACATAATGCATGGTGAGTGTTTATCCATGCATGGATCTGCTAAACTCATTTTAGAAAAACCAAAGCCAATAGTTGGCTTAACATAGTAAAGTGTAAGGCTGAATTGAGAGATCATCTCGCATAATTGTTTCATAGTAATATTGCACTTATTTTTTTTCACAGTATTATTCCGTGAAGGCTTGTATTGGCAGGTAGCATTCTCCATGGAATTAATAGCTTGCATGGACTCTGAAGATAAAATGCAATCCTGGGAATTCATGCATGATGAAAAAGCTTATCCGCTAATTTGATTAATCACCTCGTTCTACTTAGTCGCAGTTGTCCAATTGTTTGTTTAAATTTGATGTTTCTTGTTCTCTTTATAGATCTGCACCAATCATGTAAGGTCTGGCTTCCCTTGGTCAGCTGTCAGTTTGCCTATTTTACTTGGATGCTATTGATAACTTTATCATAGTTTGGAAAATATTAAAGGATAAATCATTGCTATATGAATTTTGAACATGTACTTACGACTGAAATGATTTTTTTAGAAAATACTCTTAATTTGTCAGAAACACATTATATTATTCATATTTAAGCCACCAACTTTTATGTCTTCTCTCAACTGTGGCAGTTCCGTGACTATCCTATGTATGACAATATATAACGAAAGGGGTGATAAGTGAACTATGTCTATTTGGAAAGTACAACAAAGTACATGAGAAATTTAAGCAACAAACCTGAATGTGACCGAAGCTTTGCACAGATAGAGATTATCCAGATTCAAGAGTACAGAAAATCTTCATCAGTCATATGTTACACGAGATACCGATTCAAGAGCAGAGAAGGTTGTCAACTTTCACTATTCTCTGAGGTCATATTGTGTTCCCTTAGGTCATACTGATTTGGGTAAAATATAAAAGAATGCCTACAGTGCATGTATACCTGCAAGCATAAATGATCAAATCATGTTATTGCTATAATATCCAGATTGTAGTATAAAGATAATCACAAAGTGACTACATTAACCATAAGAAATCTTGAACAGACTATCTCATCATACAATGATACAATAGACAGTGTTAAATTGGCAGAAGAATAAAACAGTAAAACTGCAAACTGTCGAAAATAAGTGCATACATCTATGGGGTATAATTGCCGACTATCAGAAGGATGAACAAAAATCAAGAGTCAGGTAGATCAGACCATTCTGATGAACGACAGTAAGGGAAGGGGATGCAATTAGAATGCAACAATGAGGCTTAGAAAGCTCAAACACAGGAAGAAACATCAGCCCTTACATCCGTGGGGGGAGGGGAGGACCAGGCCATCTTCAACACCATCTCAGCACTGCACGCACTACACACGAAGGGGATGCAGTCACGCAGCCCGCAAGATTCCCATCGTGCCGGGGAGGCAAGCTGGACTGGCCGTCGTGCCGGAGGAGCGCTGACGGAGGGCTTTGATTGGTGGCGCTGTACTGTATACATGGATACGATTTCTGGAGGGCTTTGATGGGTGGCGAGAGGACTCCATTGGTTTTGCTCTTTTAAGGGGGAGAGAAAGGTGTCGATCAGTTTCTTCGTTTATTGCTGAAAACGGAAGGGATTAATTAGTACGCCGGTAACTGAAGGCACTACCTAGCATTATGCATCGATCGGTTGCTTCGTTTACTGCTGGAAACAGAACCATGCAAAGAAAATTACTGCTGGAAACGGAAGGGCTTAATCTACACGCCGGTAACTGAAGGCACTACCTAGCAAAAATTGCTGATGTGGCACTTCTGCTGATGTGGACAGCCTGTATGTATAGATAAATATGGTAGTGGGGGCCGGTGAACTTCTTAAGTATATAGGATTAGTAGAACGGTAGTTACAAATCATGATTAGCTGAAGATCACACGGCAAATTAGTTTTTCCTTTCTAGAGCGGTTTTTTCATAAAGAAAGTGGAAAATTTTCGACAAAAACCTACTCCCTCTGTCCCATAATATAAGAGCGTTTTTGACACAAAAACGATCTTATGTTATGAGACGGATGGAGTATATTACCTTACGAGAAAAGTATGTTTTTGGTCCCTCAAATTCCCCAAAAATATAGACTTGGTACCTTAAGATTTTTTGGTAGACATTTGATCCTTCAAATCTCAAAACCGGATAAGTTTGGTCCAAAACCAGATTTGACCACGCTGACCGGGTTTGACCATGTTGACCGATGAACAGTGAATTCGATAAAATAGTAAAAAAATGAAAAAATTAATTTTTTTGGCACGCACCTTGAGCACTTGAGCATATTACATGCCAAAAAAATTCAGCTTATTTTGAACTGTTTTGCTATTATTTTGAATTTACTGTTCATCGGTCAGATCTGGTCAACATATTCAAACCCGGAAAACATGGTCAAAATCTGGTTTTGGACCAAACTTATTTGGTTTTGAGACTTGAAGGACCGAATGTATACAGACCAAGTCTATATTTTTGGGGAACTTGAGGGACCAAAACATACTTTTCTCTTACTTTACTTGAACAACAGCAAACAATGTCATGCTGGATACTACGGTTTACAAAAGCCGGCACATCCTGTTTAGGATAATAGATGATTCCCCTCACACAATGCTTTACCGAAAAAAGCTTTCGCCCCATTTTATATATTAATCAAACCACCAAGCCACAAGGCCCAACAAAAGTTCGCATTTAACACAGACACGCAACACCGCCGCACACATGGTAGTATAACACAAGGTACGAAAAGGTTAGGTTGAGGGCACAACTTAAAAGCCCAAAAATAGAAGAGGAAACACACGCAGCGGAACAACAGACGAAGAATCTTGGGTTAGAATGAGATTTTGACTATATGAACCATAAATATTTGGGTTAGGGTGCACGTCCAGCCCAGTTCTCCTTTTTTCTGTCTCTTGTGGTTGTTTGGGGGTGCACGTCCAGCCCGGTTCTCATTTTTTCTATCTCTTGTGGTTGTTTGGGCTCTTTTTTGTTCACAGAGTAGGGGTTTGCGCTATGGGATGGTGAGGTGTGGGGGCCTTTTTTTTTGTTATGGGGCCTCTTCGCTAGGCAGATCAGTGTCTTTCCTCTAACTCATTTCTTTTCTTATTTCAATTTTCTTTTATTGTGGTGCAGTGACGGATGCTGGTTGTGCACTTGGCCCTGATGTTATGTTTTGGACGAGACAAAAATACTTCATCCATTTATTTTCCTGTGTTTTATGTTTTTCTTATTCTTTTTGGTTTTCCCATTTCTAATTTTCTAAAGGATTTTTTTGTAAATACATGAATAATTTTTAAAATTGTATAAATATTTTCTAAAATTACATGTTTTCTAAACTTTATTTTAATATTGCATGCATTTTGGTGTAATTTCTTATATGTAACTATAGTTGCACACTCCTTAGCTATGAACAGTTGGATGTTCATCGTCCATGTGAAACTATTTTTTCAAAAACCAAGATAGTTTTTCAAATAATATTTTTATGTTCTTCTTTTATTTGTAGTTTCTATCCTTTTTTTTGTATTGACATTTTTCTTTTCTGTTATGCACACATGTGCCATCTGTGCATAGTTGACATGAGCATTTTGTGTGTAAGATATGGCTCGTTTTTATGTATTTATTAATATTAAACGGCAACAGCAAGTGTGGGCTCCCTGAAAAAAAAATCTTGCAAGTATGGGCTCGCCGGAAAATATCGTAAGTATGGGCAGGTGCATGTATGCCACCAGGCACAGGTGTTCATACAATGATATAATAACGGCACATCAAAAGGTTAAATGTAAGGAGACTAAAAATTGCTGGAACATCGATCGATCTGCACAATCTTCCCATAACGTACAAGGTACAACTACAAACTTCTCTCCACGTTATAATCTGCTTCACTGTACTTGTGCAATCAGTATAACGGTATATTACTTAACATGAACAGGAGCAGACATCATGCTGGATACTGGGGTTTACAAA
>NC_053024.1:700729035-700847846 GCF_003073215.2 Triticum urartu | reverse complement strand
TTCATCTTGATTTTCATAGGTATTCGGTTTAGCGGCCATCTTATTGACTAAGGTGGATTGCATATCCGAAATTTCAGTAGTCATCTTCTCTAGACGAGCAGTCTGGGATCTTATACCCTCTAATTCTTTAGACATATCATCAAGCTCTTTATTCATATAACTCATAAAACTTTTTTGTTCTTTAAGTTCGTTTCTAAAGAAATTATTATGCTCAATTGCAAAACCATAAACTTCCTAACGTTGTTTTCGATCTGCTCTAACCTTTTAAGGTGAAGATCACCAAATCTTGGTTGAGCCATCGCGACAAACAAGCAATCTAACACACGAGCAAACAAAAAGCAAGCGGACAAAAAGAGGCAAACAGAGAGGGAGGATAGAGAGAGAGGGCAAATAAAACGGCAAGGGTGAATTGGGGGGAGAGGAAAACGAGAGGCAAATGGCAAATAATGTAATGCGAGAGATAGGGATTGTGATGGGCACCTGGTATGTTGACTTTTGCATAGACTCCGCGGCAACGGCGCCAGAAATCCTTCTTGCTACGTCTTGAGCTTGCGTTGGTTTTCCCCGAAGAGGAAGGGATGATGCAGCAGAGTAGCGTAAGTATTTCCCTTGGTTTTTGAGAACCAAGGTATCAATCCAGTAGGAGCCCACGCTCAAGTCCCTCGTACCTGCACAAAGCGATAGCTACTCGCAACCAACGCGATTAGGGGTTGTCAAGCCCTTCACGGTCACTTACGAGAGTGAGATCTGCTAGATAGAATATTTTTGGTATTTTTGATATAAAGATGCAAAGTAAAAAGTAAAGGCAAAGTAAATAGCAAAACAATATAAAAGTGATGGAGATTGATATGATGAGAATAGACCCGGGGGCCATAGGTTTCACTAGTGACTTCTCTCAAGAGCATAAGTATTCTACGGTGGGTGAACAAATTACTGTTGAGCAATTGATAGAATTGTGCATAATTATGAGAATATCTAGGCATGATCATGTATATAGGCATCACGTCCATGACAAGTAGATCGAAACGATTCTGCATCTACTACTATTACTCCACTCATCGACCACTATCCAGCATGCATCTAGAGTATTAAGTTAAAAACAGAGTAACGCCTTAAGCAAGATGACATTATGTAGAGAGATAAATTCATGAAATATGAAATAAACCCCATCTTGTTATCCTCGATGGCAACGATACAATACGTGCCTTGCTGCCCCTTCTGTCACTGGGTAAGGACACCGCAAGATCGAACCCAAAGCTAAGCACTTCTCCCATGGCAAGAACTACCAATCTAGTTGGCCAAACCAAATGGATAATTCAAAGAGACTTGCAAAGATAACCAATCATGCATAAAAGAATTCAGAGAAGATTCAAATATTATTCATAGATAGACTTGATCATAAACCCACAATTCATCGATCTCAACAAACACACCGCAAAAAGAAGATTACATCGAATAGATCTCCACAAGAGAGGGGGAGAACTCTGTATTGAGATTCAAAGAGAGAAAAGAAGCCATCTAGCTACTAACTATGGACTTGAAGGTCTGAGGTAAACTACTCACACTTCATCAGAGGGGCTATGATGATGTACAAGCCCTTCGTGATGACGGCCCTCTTCCGGCGGAGCTCCGGAACAGGCCCCAAGATGGGATCTCGTGGATACAGAAAGTTGCCTCCGGTTGATAGGTTAGTCCCAAAAATAATATAAAAGTGGAAAATAAAGCCCAATATAGTCCAAAATAGTAGATAATATAGCATGGAGCAATCAAAAATTATAGATACGTTGGAGACGTATCATCCTGCTAGCCCAGCACTACTGCTCCGGAACACTTGACTGGCCGGCATGTGATTCACTTCGTTCCTGTGTCTGTCCCATCGGGGAAATGTCACGCGGTGACATCCGGAGTCCTGCCTAGCCTGCTACAGCCCGGTTCACCGGAGTCCTGTTAGCCCAGTGCTACAGCCTGGATTCGCACGCTGCTGACCGACATGCTCGATGTTGATTCATGTATGCATGTCCCCGTAAGTTAGTGCCACTTTGGGTTCACGACTAGTCATGTTGGCACGGATTCTCTGTCATATGGATGCTAGCGACACTATCATATACGTGAGCCAAAAGGCGCAAACGGTCCCGGGCCATGGTAAGGCGACACCCGTGGGAATACCGTGCGTGAGGCCGCAAAGTGATATGAGGTGTTACAGGCTAGATCGGTGTGACTTAGAATCGGGGTCCTGACAGCTTTGGTATCAGAGTCTGACTGCCTATAGGATTACCAAGACAAACCGATCGAAGTCGAGTCTAGAAATGCTTTAGTTATGTAAGGGAATTGATTGTGGAAGGGAACGTAAGGCTCTTTTACTCCTTATCCTCATGACCTTCTGATCTGAGTCATCTCATCTTTTCTACGAGGTTAAGAACTAGGCTTCTCGTCTATCTCTCAGGATGACGTGTTACTAAACCGTAGTTGCCTAGGATTGTTGAGTTCAAGTCTCAGTTTAGTTCCTACTACTTCCATATGTTCATAGCTGGCCTCAGAACCTTGATATTGTGATGTTGAGTGGTTATACCACCATTTTTGCAGGATGTCTCAAATCATTTTGGGCATTTACAGCCGTTATGCTATCCGAGTCATCCCAGGTTTCTAGATAGTCTGATGCACTTGAAATCATTCCTCCATGTTCCTGATGTCCATTTGGGCCAGATTAATCACACTAATCGGTGAGTTGAGGTACTCTGTTGCCTCGACATATATGTTGGAGCTATTATTATGACCCTAGGTGTTTTAGGGAGTCACCTAGTAATCTAGCCATGTTTTGTGTTCCCAGTGTGATGATTCTGGCCACCATTCTTGAGAGCACCCCGTGATGCTACTTAGTAGTAGGTATTCTATTCCTGGGTTCTTGAACCCGAGATCCACCCTACTTACTTCTTGTTGATATTGTTTGCTAGTTCCTTTTGGATATTAGTAACCTTGTGATAGTCCTCGAGGTCCGTGATATATCATTCTTCCTAATACCATGAACCATCCTTGGCGGAAGTCGTTGAACCAAAAGATCACAATAAGAGTGCTCTTGACGAGTTCTCGATTCTATGATGTGACTCTGCTAGTTCAGCCTTCTTTGCATGGATTATCCAGAAGAAATATGTTGAACTTGGTTCAACGCACTAATCTATGCATCCACAACTCAGAAAGTTAATACGTTCCTTTGAGATGTCCCTCTCTTTAGTTGTATCATGATCTCCGTCTATCACTTGATAGTTAAGAGCATGTCTTGCATTCATGCTTATCGATACCTCTTATTCTTGTGGTCTGTCAAGCCATTCTATTCTGGAATGACTAGGAGAAACAAACTCCAGTACCTCATCCATATTTAGGATTGGGTCAAAGCAGTTGTATTCCGCGGGTCAAAATGCCAATCCAGCTTTTGATTCTGTTCTACCCTGAAGTATTGCCCTCTTGATGTCAGGAATGTCATGAGAATTGCACCAACTCTTATGAATTCTTAATGCAGTGATACTTCTCGCCATCATCATTCGTTCCTCGGTTCCGTGTTGTTGCAACCGGAATACCGACAAGTGAACCGTGATTGTGAAATCAATACTCCTAGCAACCCCGTAGCTTGGTGGTTAATGGACGATAATCTCATTCTTGGTGTGTTGATTATGGAATCATCAATCTAAGATTGATCGTGCTACCTAGTCCATTTTCCTGGTGCACTCTTCGATCAAGAGTTGGGATTATGTCTATCCTTGCTTATTTGATCATATAATCTGGCCTAAAGAGCAAGATTGATCTCGAGCTTAGTAACATGTCGGTGGTTTGTGATTTTCTGAATATCTTCTCAGAAGTATTTCCAGGTTATCCCCTGACCGCTATGTTGAGCTCGTGGTCAAGTTGGTTTCTTGTAACCAATCCTTCTCCAGGAATTTGTGTTGCATACCCTTGAGCTAGTTGGTTAAGCTAGACAACAACTTGGAGAGTTGGAAGATAAAAGCTTGTCCGACCTAGCTCATCCCTAAGGGATATCTTGTATCTGTGTTGAGGAAAGATGGTATTTCATCGATTGATCCTCGTGATCAGTTAATGGACCTATCATCTTATCCAAACCTTGATTTGAGTGTGGGCTATCGTCAGATCAAATCAGAACCAATGATATTCGTAATGTTGTCTTACTCGTGGTTGTTTCCTCGAGCATACACCATTATATCCTTTGGGTCTGACCAATGCTATCGCTTTGTTCACATAGTTGTGGAATTCCATCTTCATGGAAATCTGGATGACCTGTTGTTGAGCCCATCAGCAATATTTCCATTTTACCCATGATTCATGTTGGACATCTATGTTAGTGTTGGAAACTTTTATAAGCATTATCTTCATGTCCCGTTCATGAAGCATATGTTGGATGAAATAAGTGACTTCCTCTAATTCATGTGCATATGATGCAAGTTGCCGCCATGAACTCGGGAAAGTTTGTTTCTGCCTCCTCTGGAACCATCCCAAGTTAGTCATGCACGTGCAAGGTGCTCTATGGTTTGATAGGTTGGCCACCTCCACTCCATATGTGTTCCTAGCACACCAAGCCACTGACTAGTTTGTTCGAGGAAAAGGAGTTGCTATGCGAATACTAGTTCATGCACAAAATTCCAATATCCTTGAAGATGGTTCCCCACCTGAACTCGGTACTGTTTTATTATAAGACTACTACGTGATCATGCTTGTCTGGGACAGCGTGTTCACATGTTTGTAGCAGAACCAGCTCATGTTTTGGAGCTTGCTATCGTAGTTCATTCTCGAGAATCTCGCAACGCCATCCCGTCGATTTGTGTTGCTACCTTTCTTTTCCAGACATGCTGTCTGAAATATCCTGTTACCAGCCAGATCTGAATCTCGGGCAGGTATGATGGTTGGGTCATTCCCAGCATTTGCATTTTATTCCCAGCTTGCACCTCAGTAATTGTTGTCCAGGATCATTTTCAAAAGTGGGCTTACCTTGGGTCCCATCCATCTCCGATGATAAGCAAAATCATCCATTACGTTGTCTTCAACAAGGTAGTCCACATCATCCATCCTAGCCAGAGTATGCCATTCTTTTGTACCCCTTCCAACGATCGATTGTGATTACCTCAGGCTGGTATAAAGAGTTTCAATGATCTTTGTATCAAAAGTAATTCTTTTTGCCACTTAAGGGAGTAGCTCTACGAGTCACCTTTCCCTAAGGTGTCCCGTTATGGAATCATGGCAATTACCTCCTCGCTACTTGAAACCATGCACCATCCTACTCCAGCGTGGAATTGTTGCCTACCAATTTGAACCTTTGTCCTCTATTACCTCCCATCTCTCTCGATGTGTGTATTGTGTCTCAGCCCAAGAGATGTTTCAACGTCTCACTCCATGAGTTGATCTTGAGTTGCTCGATCTTTGAGAAGATCGTTTCTTGTAGAGTTTCCTTCCGTCATCATCGTGTTGGATGAAGATCACGAAATCAAAGACGTCAAGATCAATGAGATGCAATGTATTGGTATCTTTGAGAAGGGCAGTTGGATCAAGAAGACTGTGATAGTTTTGTGACCCCTCTGTCTTCTTACTTCACATCTTGAATCTCGGGATGAGATTCTTGTTTAGTGGGGGTGGGTTGTGACAGCCCTAGAATTGTTTGCAATAGTTGCATAAGAGAGCATCCATGCATCATGTCTAAATTCTGAAAGTTGAATTGAGGTTAGTTGAAACCCTCAGAAATTACTTCAGAAATAATCAATGTTAAAAATATTTTCAAATGAGTACAAGGAAATGTTCCTATTATTCGTAAAAATATTGGAAAGAGGTAAAATTCAAACCAATATTTTTGGAGTTTCAGAAATATTTATTTTGGGCATTTGAAATTAATTCAATAACTATTTGAATTGGATTTATATTTATTATATAATTAATATATGTTCAATAATTCTGAAAATTGTTGTGTAGCTTTGGAGAAGTCCATTTAGTTCACACAATTATTTTCATGGATTTTGAAAATGTTTTGGTCTTTGAACTAAATCAAAACATAATAGCAAAAATAGAAAAGAAAACAGAACAGAAAAATAAAATAGAGCAGAATCTTACCTGCTAACCTGGCCCAGGAGAGAATCGTCCCAGCCCACCAGGGGCGCCGAGGTCTTCTTCCACCTCTGCCAGTAGGCAGAGGGCGTGTGCCCGTCGCACGCCGGCCACCTCCTGCTTCTGCCGACGCCCTGGACGACTCCATACGACGCCACGCACCCCCCTGGAATCCCCTCTCTCCTCTCCCTCACTCCCTGCTCTCTCCTTCGCCCTCTAGTTCCTTCCACGAGCGCGACTGAACGCAGCCGTCGCCGCCGACGAGCTCCCCCACAGCCACAGCCATCTCCGAGCCTCTCCGACGCGCCCCCGAGCTCCGCCGTGACGCCCCGATCCTCTCCGCCGAGCCACATGACGCCGGACGCCCTGGAGCGTCGTCGTCGACGTCATCTTCGCCCTCTGCACCGACGGCCGTCGTCGACCGATTCGTCATCACCATGCCATCCCCGAGCACGCTGAGATCACCGACGACCCCGCCGTGAGCTCCTCTACCGAACCCCTCTCTCCCCGCCGTCGTTCTCCTCCTCTAGCCCCGCTGTCCACCGGAGCCGAAACCTCACCACTGCCATGGTTCTTCACCGCTGTGGCCAGGGCCAGCGCAGCCCGCGCCTAAGCACGTCACCGTGCTCGGTGAACCCCCAAGAGCGCGCAGCACCTGCCAGTTTATCCCCCTAGCGCCCCGTAGCGTCGACCATGTCCACACCCGAACTCCGGCCACCGCCGCAAGCTTGCCTCCGGCGAGCTCGGGCCACCTCAGCCCCTACAGTTTGCACAGATGGATGCGAGCGAGTCCCAGCTCCGCGTAGGTGCCCTCCGTCGGCCATTTGGTCGCCGGAGGAGGAATCCCGAGCCCCTCCGTCGTCTCTGGCCTTGCCGGCGATGAGCGCCGGGTCAACTCCGGCGAGTTTGACCCGGGTTGACCAGGGTTTGACCCCTCTGGGTCATTAACATGTGGGCCCGAGGCCCTGCTAATTTAGTTTAGATGCTAATTAAATTTTAGATAACCCACTAACTCGCTGACTGTGGGCCCCAGCCCTTCTAATTACTTTAGTTAGGATTTAACTAAACCCTGGTTAGCACTGAGTCAATGAAAGGTGGGCCACACCTGTCAGGTTTGACCTAGACGGTCCTATTGACCAGCTGATGACAGCATGACTTAATGTTGACACAGTAAAGTTTTCTGGAATTAAAATAAATCAGAAATGATTTATAAATTTCAAAAAATACCCCAAACTTCTAAAAATCATAGAAATTCAACCATAGCTCAGAATGAAATAATTTATATATGAAAAATGATCAGAAAAATCCAATATTTTCATCTGTACTAGTTTCATGCATGTTAGAACACTTTAACCTTACTCTTTAGGTGAAAAAAGTTAATGCACTAATATGACTTCATAAAATGGGTTTGCATTTGAATCTTTGGTTCAAATGGACTCATTTCAATATGTTCTAGCTTGCATTAGCCAAAAACACATTCATATTGCCATGTCATAGCATGCATCATATTGTTGGATATCGTCATGTGTTGATTGTGTTCTTTCTCAGTTGCCGGTCTTTGTCCCCCCTCAGTAGACGTTGATCCAGCGATGAATTCGATGACACCGATGAAGAGCTATACTATCTTTAGAAGTGCCAGGCAAGCAAAACCCCCTTGTTCATTCCGATACAATCCCACTCTCTCGCTCCTGCTCTCTTTTACTGCATTAGGACAACAACGTTTCAACGGTTACATGCTGCGGTAGCTGAACCCTTTTTCCCTGCATGACCTGTCATTGCCACAGTAAATAGATGAAACCCACTAGCATGAGTAGGAATTGTTTGAGCCCTAGTGTGCCTACTCATTCATGCTTGTTTGTCATGCCTGCTACTGCTTAGAGTTGAGTCAGGTCCGATTCATCGGGGATGAATTGGAATGGTGATGAACATGTCCTAATGTGTGTGAGCTAAGTGTGTGAACACGATTTGGTAAAGGTAGCGGTGAGAGGCCATGTAGGAGTACATGGTGGGTTGTCTCATTGCAGCCGTCCTCAGGAACTGAGTTCTGTGTTTGGTGATCCATGAACAGTTACTACCACACATTGGAATGCTTAAGTGCCCCTCTCGACTTATTAATCAACCTGATCTCTTTCCAGGAGTTGCAACTAGTTTCTGGTGTTTGTAGGTAGTGTAAGTAGTCTACCAAATGGCACCCGGTACAGGTGGGCTTGGGACAGACTAGGCACAGTGGCACGGTGTACCAAGTGGCACCCGGATGGTGGGCTTGGGAACCCTGCTCACATCGTTTGGGGCCGTGAGCGACACCCCGGCCGGATCTCCTTGCGGATGGAACCCGAATAGGCGATAAACCTGGACTAGAGACTTGTTGGTTAGTCAGGTCATGGCCGACTCCCTCGCCAGGCTTCCGCTTGAAGGTTGCCGAGATACACGATGTGTACATGGTGGTAAGTGGCGAGAGCGTGTGTGAAGAAGTACACCCCTGCAGGGTTATCATTATCTATTCGAATAGCCGGATTCCTCGGATATGGATACTTGGACCCCTTGCATAGTTCATAGACAAGTGAAAGTGGATACTCTAAAATGCGCAAGATAAGTGTGAGTGCTATGGATGGTGTTCTCGCAGGGAGACGGGGGCGGATCCATAGTGGTGTATTGGTATGGTGAATATGTTGACTCGTGTGCGCCACCTCAAAAGAGTTGCTTGCAGTCATAGTTCAGGTTAGCCACTGAGTCAAAGCTGGCTTGCTGCAATTAAACTCCACTACCCCTCTTTGTTGATACCGATGCATATGTAGTCAGTTCTGATGTAAGTCTTGCTGGGTACATTTGTACTCACGTTTGCCTATTTTATGTTTTTGCAGACAGATGTCAGTCTCGCTAGTAGTTCCAAGTGGACTTCAACGTTTAGCTTGTTACCTCAGCTACGATCTTGTGCCCTCGGCAGGGTCTTGTAGATAGTCAGGCTTCTCAGCCTTTTTCATTTGTAGAAGTATGTACTCAGACATGTTAAGCTTTCGCATGTGCTTTGTCTGATATGCTCTGAATGTTGGGTCATGAGACTCATGTATGTAATATCTGGCTCTTCGGAGCCTAATGAATAAATACTTGAGTCGTAGAGTTATGTTGTGATGCCATGTTGTATTCACACATATCGAGCATATTGTGTGTATGATTGAAATGCTTGGTATGTGTGGGATCCGACAACCTAGTTGTTTATCCTTGGTAGCCGCTCTTATGGGGAAATGTAGTCTTGTGCTTCCATAAGCCATAGTAGTCCGCTATAGCCCGGGTCACCGGAGTCCTGCTAGCCCAGCACTACTGCTCCGGAACACTTGACTGGCCGGCATGTGATCACTTCGTTCCTATGTCCGTCCCTTCGGGGAAATGTCGCGCGGTGACATCCGGAGTCCTGCTTAGTCTGCTACAGCCCGGTTCACCGGAATCCTGTTAGCCCAGTGCTATAGCCCGGATTCGCACGCTGCTGACCGACATGCTCGATGTTGATTCATGTATGCCTGTCCCCGTAAGTTAGTGCCACTTTGGGTTCACGACTAGTCATGTCGGCCCGGGTTCTCTGTCATATGGATGCTAGCGACACTATCATATACGTGAGCCAAAAGGTGCAAACGGTCCCGTGCCATGGTAAGGCGACACCCGTGGGAATACCGTGCGTGAGGCCGCAAAGTGATATGAGGTGTTACAGGCTAAATCGATGTGACTTAGAATCGGGGTCCTGACAGAGAGAGTGAAAAATGTTTTCTGTGACAGACCCGAAAGCATCCGCGGACACTGAACAGTTACCCTTCAAATTAACACAATTACATTCAGTCATCGCATACTACATTATCAAATCCATACAAAAGCATGCAAACTAGAAACCTACGTAGTACGTAGATGATCTAGCTACTACTCGTCATGTCGGCAATCTCCGTGCCCGGCTCCGGATACATTGGCGGCAGCTCCAGCTCCGACGCCTCCAGCTACTCCGCTCCGGCCTCCTCCTCTATCTCCATGTCAAGTTCGGTGAAGAACGCGTCAGACGCTGCTTGCTCCTGTCGGAGGAAGTTCCAGTTGGCCTCTACATAGGCCTCATCCTAGATGGACTCCAGGTTGGCATGCTGCTCCGCCATCTCAACGGCTTGGGCGATGGCGAACTCCGTCTCCGCCATGTCGAACCCTGGAGCAGGTTGCTCCGCCTCCTCCTCCTCCTCCAGATCCGCCAGTTCCATCGGCTCCGGTAGCTTCTCTCCCTCCTCCTTCGGCTCCTACTGCTCCTCCTCCTCCTGTTCCTCTGATGAGTCTGGAGGCAGCCCGACAGCAATGCGGGCGAAGATCTCCTCCGCGATCTGCCTCCGGCGGTCCGCGTCAGCATAACGTACGTCGTGATCTTGCGTCGGACCATGGCGATACCGGAGAGCGTGTGAGAGGACGCGGAAGGACTCGGGTGAGGGACGAGGTGGATGGGCTAGGGTTGGGGGTCGCCGGTCGACTTAAATAGTCGGGGTAGGCACTACGCGGCCCGCCGGAGTGGAGCCATGCAGCACCATCGGTCCAACGGAGGAGACGAGTTTCGGACTGCCGGGTTTCCACTGTGAAATCCGCATGGGACCCCTCCGTCAGTCCGATGTGGTGGGCGCGCCCGGACGCCCCCATATCCGCCCCATATTTGGGTTGGATATGTGGGATGCCGGTCAGCCTAGACGTTTGAGCCCCGTTTAAGGCGCCCGGCTGGGTCGAAATTTTGTGACCGATCAGTGACCAAGTGGTCGTCCGGGCATTTTAGAGGGGTTTTGGGTGCCCGACTATAAATGCTCTAAAGATCACACCATCCATGCACGGCAGCAGCACCAGTCCATCCGTTGGGTATGAGTGTTGCTGTATTTCATGTGTGTAGTTTCGTCCACAAAGCAGTTTCAAAATAAATATAGGGCGTTGTCCAATTTTTGTTTATCAATTACCCTTTTGGTCATTTTGTCTATATTTAGTGTTGGACGTTGTCCAGTTTCATTTTTTCTGGACATGTCCGATTTGGCTGTGTGGCTTGATTCTTTTAACACAGACACAATGGTTTAAATAAACGTTCACTTCTGACCATATCGATAATTTTATAAAAGTATTCAGATTTTTATTGATCTGTTAGTGAACCTATGAAATTTCTTAATCGTGCAGGTCATCTTGTGCTCTCTAGATGTTAAATTTCATGGAATACTTTATGAAAGATATCTTAAATGACTCAGTAAATAAATAACTAAAAAGTAGATGTAGTGGTTATAGATTATGATACGTGCGTTGCACGTGCACGCTTACTAGTGACTGCTAAATACACACATCGCACAATGCAAACTTAACTTACAGGTATAGTGCGTATGAGCTACATAAATACCTCAATTCGCTAATGACACCTAGTGGGAGACGCTTTGTTTCTATAATTTGTTAAGACTCCAGACCATTCCTTCGATGTAACGAAAATCCGACACTCCAAATTTGTCCTTCTTTCGTAGTTATAGCAAAACGGCCCGTGCATTGCGACGGAAGAATAAAAATCATAATGTTCAATGGCCATGACCACATTTTTCTGCATCACCAAGATACACTATCACTCTCATTTTCGTGAAATCATGAACAATTTTTGAAAACCATGATTTTTTTTAACTCGTGGACATATCTGAAACTGTGAACATTTTTCAAATTTGTGAACATTTTTACAGATTTTCAAACATTCTATAAAATCATGAACATTTTTTGAATTCGATGGTTCTACTCTTCCTTTTGCCATCAAAGTCAAGTTGGACCACCAATCAGTATGGGAGAGAGTGAAAAATGCTTAGACAATCTGGACATGGAAGGATGCGCGACCTCTCTCGGTTGTGACTTGTATTGTGTAGAGATGACAAAAACATATAATCCATTCATGTTGTTCGAAGCAACTTATGGAAGCAAATTCAGAATTCCTTTGAAGCAAACTGTATTTTCTTCTGAAGCAAGTTCTAATTTACTACTGTCTGATGGAAATAAATTTTAATTCTGTTGGAGCAAGCACTTGAAAACAATCCTCTGGTCGCATGGAACATATTTTTAAAACTGAAGTTGTTGGAACTGCAAGGACAGTCAAAAACAAAAAATAAACCAAACTGAAGTTTTTCAAGCAAGGAGCTCCACGATTGAAAACACGTACGAAGCAAACAAAAATAATCCTCACGACTGAAAGCTTTTTAGGAGGCAAAGAAAATTTTATGAAGCAAACAATCCCGGTTCGTACCAAGCAAAATGTTTTTTGGAAGCCAACGTTCTTGTTTAGTAAAATAGAGTGCATGAAGCAAACAAAAAAATTCCACACGACTGAAAACCTCTTAGGAAGCGAAGAAAATTATAGGACGCAAATGATACCGGTTCGTACGAAGCAAATCTTTTTCGGAAGTAATTGTCTTGGTTCAGAAGCATTGATCCTCGCAATTGGAAACAAATAAAATGGCTTAATTAATCATTCCTAGATTTAGGAAGAAGTTGTTAGCAAACAATAGAAAATAAATAAATTGTAGTTAATGCCAAATCCCATCGTTGGTACAGTGTCCAAACGCCATCTCTGGGCCTTTACTTGTCCGTTTGCACGCACCGTAGACGTTGGCTCTTTCGTCCAGCTTATAGACTTTAAATGATGGGCGTATGCACCCCTGAAATACCGCGGCTGTCCGGCATCCCGCCAAGAATGGACGCCTCGCGATAACGTGTGCAGGCAAGCAGGAACACGCCATTGCATTTTCGACTATGACTAGTGTTACCTTCCAGTTCCGGCACACACCGAAGAGGAAACCCGAAACCAAGTGGCAGCACAGTGCCAGAGCTCCTCTACAGCTCTTTAAGCACTATTAAGCATACTAGTAAACGTGCACGTGCAACGCACGTCTCAACTAATATTACAATTATATATGTGAAAACGCACGTCGTTTCGTACCCTCAACCTGAACATATGCTACTACCGTACATTCATTTTTAATTCTATATATAATTAAGAGCCATTTATATGCCCAAATTTCATATTAGAAATAGTATTGATCAGTTTCAGATCTTACATATACACCTACATTAAGCAAGCATTCAAATGACATTCATTTCCAAAGCAACACCTGAAGAATTCATAACTCTTCAAGATTGAAGGCTCTGCTGTATTTTCAGGGATGTGCATGCAAACTTGTTTAGTCATGAATCCACAATATATGCATTTCTATTGTAAAATAATTCCTTACTGGGAACAGCTGTGTAGCTAACATGCATTTCTGCATCACATTATTATTATTATCAATAATTACTAACTTCTCTAACTTGCTCTCCATTTCTCGTTACAAACATGACACATATGCAGGAGCAGAGAAGGAAACCGAGATGGTTACCAAACCGGTGGCGAAGAAGATGACAACGACTCAAGAAACACCTACATTGATAGCCATATGGCCAAGCTTAAGCAGCACCAAGACCATACGCCCCTCAAACATTAATGAAAAACTTGGTCATTATTTTTACTCCGGCCAGCAGGTTAGCCCCACTTACCTTCCCTGCCTCATCGCCAACGTAGACAGTAAACATAGTAGCACACAAAAACCGAGACATTATCATGCAGGGCAGGTTGCACACTTTGTAAACTGATGACATCATGACAGTGAAAGGTTATTTTACTGCTAACATGAAGTAAATCACCCTATGCCTTTTGAAAATGCTTTTCAATGTACCCAATCATTATGTGTTTTGTCTGCATTACCAAATTATCAGTCCAACTAAAACAACTAACTTAAAATATATATGGGTGGCATATCAAGAACAAGTACTTGCTCGATGAGGTACATAACACGCCAAATTCTACATTTATTATTCAAATAACCAGTGCGAGAATTATCTGACCATAAACACACTATTACATCAGATAATCAACTATGCGGCAATAATCCCTATTGATTTACTGCCCACCAAACTCGGAGAAGTAGTTTAGTTGCATTACTTCTTGCCATGGATTGATAGCAGTAAAGGACAACCGATAATCCAAAATAATGAATTTGGAAAAAGAAAAAAAGTTGGGGCATACTGTGCTTATGGGTGACTTTATCAAGTTAAATAATGGTGGGAGAGCACAAAGACGTCCGTCTTGTCGGGTGGTTGAATGATTGTAGTAGAGAACTAATGTGGGAGGTGTCCTAGAGCAGTATCGACACTATACTGCAGATAACTTAACCCATCAGAAGTTCTAAAATGACCCAAAGAATCAGAGAATGAGGAAATGGAGAGGGCTACATACATATGTCAAGTTGATACCTGAAACCAGTCATTTGGATCACAAATAATATTCACTCGGCTTGAACCCTAAAACAAGAACCAAGATGAGGGAAGCTACCGACCTTGAAATAGAATGAAAATTAATGAGTAAAGATAAGAAGAAACTCATGTGCACAGTCCACAGATATAACAAAAGTAATGCAAAAAGGCACTATATAAGGCATATATATATACCAATATTGTATTGCCCGATCACAACAATAGAGCAATCGGTCTTGGTTTGATGTGCTTGGTTAGAACCAGCAGAACAGGACTGGAGCACGGCGCAACATCTAGGGCAGTGGCTAGTTCATCTGCTCAAGCAGAAGGTGCACGTCACATAGTTGACTGATGATATCGAGGCTACAGATATTTAAGGATGTGCTACACATACATCGTACTAAAAGATGTCAACTGAACCAAATAGGGATCAGAAAAGATATTCTTACCCTAACCAACATGCTATTATCATGTCCTATATAAAAAGTTTCAAGTATGTGAATCATTCTCAGCTAAATCAACCCAAGTACCAAATAAAAATAGTGACCCTCACAATCAGTAACCACTGCATGTAGAGAACTTCCGAATATAGCAAAGCAGGCAAACTCACTCGCAATTTGCTAATTATAATGCTACTGAATGTCACGAAACAAGACAAACAACAAAGAAATGATTCCATCAATAGCCTCTTGCCTCTTCTCCTTACTTGTGAATCCTGACTATACATAGCTGAAGGAGAAGAATATTGATACCTTGTTAATCGTATTGCCTCTAAAGTAAGGATCAATGGTCAATGCACGTCTTGACTAATATGAAATGCGCATATCCAAAACAAAACATTGGAGTCTGACTTTAAGAAATAAGATATCTGACAAAAGCAACAACAGTGAAGGCAAAAAACAAAAGAGATAGTTAAAACCCAAATATGTCAAGCTGGAAGTTCTGTCCCTGACCATTATGAAGAGGACACCTTTGTCCCCTATGAAGAAACAAGTCAGACCTGCATATATATGTCCAATTTTCATATATCTCAAGAGCAAAACAAACACCATGATAGACTGTACTTCTGAAATCATCATGTTGCAAAGAGAATAGTACAATCTAATAGCAGATGGAAACACATAGAAGAATGATTATTACCTCATGTCTCATGTCCTTGCTGGCGACTTTGCCATTTCAAAAATCTTCCTCCAGCCTTCCATTTGATTGTACTTCTGAAATCATCATGCTGCAAAAAGAAACACCAAGCTCAGCAAGCCAAAAGTTCATTTCTTCTATATATTACCAAACTATATATAAATTTGTAAGTTAGGTCTCAAAAGTTCAGCGAGCCAAAAGTTTATTCCAGTCATGTTATTTGTTGAACATCCTATATCGCTTGGACGCGGAAGTCCAGCAAAGGATTTGCACTGTCCATCCTATAATACTGTCCATATCCACATCAAGTAGTTCATGTCTTGCTATCTTGTAATTTGCATCTATTAATTAAGTAGGATTTGTTTCACTTTTATCTAAAAATTGATGCATCTGTCGTCATGTAATATGAAATTTACAGAGATTAGTTCATGTATTGTTCTTCAGTTCCTTCTCCCATACATTACAATTGCGAATGGAAACGTCTTCTTCTCCAAAATTCACTGAACAGAAAAAATGTTGATTGAAGAAAGGAAGAGTCAGTATATTACCATGGGCGTGTGATGAATCGGCAGACATGGCGGATGCATGAGGAGTGGAGAGAAGCCGCATCCGGCGAAAGCAAGGCGGGGGGTGGTCAGATCGCATCATGGTGCCCTGCCAGCCTCACCGTTAAGCCAGGCAATAACTCGCACCGGCGACGCTCTTGCGCACCGTAGCCCATGCCTCAGCGCCGCTGCACCAAGCGCTCGTCGCGCGCCTGCGCCAAGCTGACAGGAACCAGGTGCCCCGCCGTCGCCCTCCTTGGGGCTGGCCCTAGATTCGCCCCGGGGCGCCCTCCATCGGCGAAGAGACGGGGAGGAGGTAGGGGAGGGAAGGAACGCCTGCCTGGTAACATGGTAATTGCGATTTGTTTCTTTTTTAGTTGGACGTGGTTGTTGCGATTTGGAAAGGCCTTTTGCGTTGACGAAGCGTAGTATGCGGACGCGCGTGGAATATTCCTCTGCGGGTGGAGCGCGTTCAGTCCTATCAAATTGCTAATTGCACACATAGCTCGAGATTAAATTAATTGTAACCATTAGATTTTATACAGTGGGGCTAATCTGACAGTGGTAATTAGGCTGTGTACATTTGGGGGTGGCTTTAAAAAAGAATTAGTTTGATTGTTTAATACTCCCTCCGTAAACTAATATAAAAGCGTTTAGAATATTAAAGTAGTGATCTAAACGCTCTTATATTAGTTTACAGATGAAGTAATATATATATATAAATATATAATATATTAATAATTTAATAGTATATATAATAATATATAATATATGATATAAGTATAGATAACTTGCGGGTATCGCGCACACACGGTGTGCGCATAGGCCGCGGCCTAGTAGTCTTGTCAGTTCGCGTCGTTTGCTCACCGATCAGCTCGCTGCACGCTGCTTTTCTTTCCCCTTTTTCTGCTGCTACTGGTCCGTTGTTTTAGAAGAAACAAAGTCTGTGATTTTTTTAAAAAAAATGGTAAAAAAAAAACTATTATGGTAAAAAATATCAGCGAATTGTTAAAAATATTCAAATTTTCATTTTTTTACGAATTGAACAAATAACAAATTCAAAATATGTTCCTGAATTTCAAATGTATAAAATATTAAAACATTAATAAATATAAATCAGGTCAAAATACAGTTGTGAATTTGAAAAAAATATTCATGGATATGAAATTTTTTCGCAAATATTGAAAAAGAAAATGGCAAAGAAAAGAAACAGACAATAACCCAGTAGAAAAACGTACGAAAACGACAAAAAAAATCACAGAGTTTGTTTTTTTTTGAGAAGTACTTTGTTTTTTTCTTCTTATTTTTTGAGAAATACTTTTTTTTTTCATATCCATTTGCAAGAGCGGTGCAAGAGAACACGTGATATGAGCCGGCCCACTCTCGAAACCATGGCAAGGCTTGAGCACAGCACAGGTGCCCATATATCTCGCCTTCACTGACTCGAGCTTCCGCCGCTGAAGGGACGAGCAATATGGGCCAGCTCACGCGCACGGGAGGCCACAGCCTCCTTTTCTCTTTTTCTTTACTTTTTATCTTTTCGTTTTATGCTTGATTGTGTACTTTTATTGATACTCTAAAATATTCTAAATATATATATTACGCAAAACACTCAGTAAAAACTATTTGAGAAAAATGTTCAACAAGTATTTAAAAAATATTTAACAAGTATTTCAAAAAAATTAATTAAGAATTCAGAAAATATTGATTTTGTATCAAAATATTTTTGATCATGTAATAAAAAATATTGAACAAGTATTTGAAAAATGTTAATCAACCACTAGGAAAATGCCGAACGGCTATAGAAAATTGTTGATCATGTATTACAGAAATGATGAATTTTTTTATCATATATTTTTAAAATGATAATCAAGCATTTGAAAAAATATGCAAAAATTGTTTGAAAATTTTAATCAAGCATTTGAAAAATGTTAAACATATTTATAGATAAAATGTTGACCACGTTTTAAAAGTATGTAAATAATAATAATTTTTTATAATGATGTATATGAAAATGTTAATTAATCATTTGAAAAAAAATTGAACAAGTATATGAAAAATGTTAAAAGAGTGTACAAAAAATGTTGACCATGTATTAAAAGATGATTGAAATTTTTGATCATGTTTATAAAAAAGTTAATCAAGCATTTGTAAAAATGTTGAATAAATATTTGTAAATGTGAATCTTGTTTCAAAAAATGTTAATCAAGCATTTGAAACTGTTTAAAAGATATGTATATGAAAAATATTGACCGGGTATTCAGAAATTGTTATTCTTGAATTTCAAAAATATCAATCAAGAATTTGGAAAATGTTAAAAATGTTGACCATGTATTCAAGAGTGTTGAACGTGTATTAGAAAAAAGTTTTGACCTATACGAAAAATGTAGAGTAAAAACCAAATGAGAAAAAGAAAAAAACAATGAAGATCAAAAAAGGAACAATAGAAGAATACGAAAAATAAAAGCCAATAAACAAATCCAAAAAGAATTCAAAACTGTGGAAACCAATAAAAACAAAGGAAAACAAAATAAATTGAAAACTACTAAAGAAAACAAAAAACAAAAGAAAAAAAAAGAAAAATGAGAATAAAAAAGAATAAAATAATGAATGAAAGAAACAAAGAGAGAGAGAGAGAGAGAGAAAGGAAAAAAAATAAAAAACAAAGAATAACATGGGAAAATAGAAAACCGATGAAGAAATAAGAAAACCGATGAAGAAATAAGAAAACCAAAAGAAAAAGAAATACAAAGAAAACAAAAAAGGATCTTTTCTTGTAGTTATTCGCGCACTACTAGTTGATCACGCGGCATTTTTCAAAACCCGGAAAACTAGTGAAAACCCGACTCTTCTAGTTCAACTAGGTCGCGCCGTACTAGTTGATCACGAGCCTGACGTGGAGTAGGTGGCTAGTAGCGCTATCTCCACCTTATTTCTTCTTTTAGGTTTGCGTCAATGGGTCGGCCTGTTCTGTAGCGCTCGACGCGAGAGATCCATTTGTCTCGCTTAATATGAGACACAGCGCTTGCGTATGAGCACTGCTTACCTTATGAACTTTGTTTGAAACTATAAGTGCGAAATAGGATTTACCACAGTGCAAAAGGGAAGAGACCAGCTAGGATAGGCCTACAGGTCAGAGCAGCCTATTCAATCTACGACCAAGGCCTAGGAGGTTGTGTACCCCCATGCATGTTCGGCGGGTGCCGCATGCTGACCCAAGAAGCTTCATGGAGCGGGTGTCAACTATGAAATAAAGTTATGCTAAAAACTGTAAAATGAAAGAAAAAACATGTGCAAAATTGTGAAGATTAAGCAAAACCTCCTTTTTCTGCGAAAAGGCCTAAGGCCATATTAAGTATCAAACGGCCCTACAAAAACACCTTTACAAAAAAATAGGAAACACTCAAAATCTTGGGGGCACCCAAGTCTTCTTCCTCCTGCATTCACCAATGGTGTGTCGTGAGCCTACATTAATGCCGCCTATGGCCTCTGCCTAGCCAGAGCAAACTTTTTTGAACCCAAGAGTTTGTAGATGCAAGGGGTGGGAGGTCATCGATGCAAACCAGGAGACGCCAGCGCCCGTGACCTGAGAAGCAAAACGCCGCCCCGGAGAAAAAACCTTCAAGAAGGGTCTGTAGAAACTCTAAATACCACAAAATCCGATCAAATCCAAACGGATCCACCCGAAACCTAACCCAAGTGGATCCCAGAAGACACGTCGGCGACACAACTTGACACCCTTCCCCCCCCCCCCCCCCCCCCCCCCCCCCCCCCCCCCCCCCGCTAGTGAAAAGCGCACCAATGGAACGGGGATATATGGGGAGAATATTATTCCCTGGGGCAATGTCGCTGCTTCGTCTTGCCTAGAAAACCAAATACAAAGACTTCCTAAGAAAACCTGGAAAAAATTCACCCATGGCAGGACATGCCCGGGTCTTGTATCAAGCTCGCTGTCATACGGAACTGTTCACCGATGCCCTATTCTCTGATGATCCAACCGGGCTGGACAACTGATGATCTTCCCAATAGATCCTTTTGGCTTCTCCAATGCTGGCGTCGCGCACCGCCTAACGAAGACCTCTGCTCGACCACACATCTCCTTCATTGTCCCACAACAACCCTCCACCGCCATCACAGCAAGCCCCCCAATCGAGACTCCCAACCTTCGCCGCCTCCACGTGGGATTTACACGGTGACACGCCTTGGTGGCAGCGAGATGGGTAGATGACAAGTAGTTGGTAGGGTTACTAGGTTGCCCGCCTCGTCGCCTCATGTTCAGCTTCAACAAAATCTCTAATACTGATGTAAAAAAGGTACATTCTGAGTACAACATAAAATTATTTACCATAATCTAACGAGAAAATCAATTGTGAAAATCTACCACCAAGTAGCCAATACATATTGTCGCGAATAAAATTGCATAATTTTCAAATTCTATCTCACGGTTCAATTTTCAGCAAACATAAATAACATAACAAGGCTAGCTAGCTTCTTCCTCCAGATTTGTGGCTATACCACAAGGGTGTAATTTATAGGAAAGCACACTCCTTCTCCGAGCACCTTGTTTTTTTCACAGATGGCTCTACCCTAGCCCCAACCCGTCCTCCTCCCGTATCCCCGCATACGCCACCACCGGAATAACCAACTGGGAGAAGCTCGCATGGCTTACAAAGAAGGGGACAACGGGATTGTCGGCTCTCTCCTCCTATGCATCCAGTGGCTTTAGAGGTGACCTGAGTCATTCATGTCTTGAGGTCACGTATGTGCTACTATCCCACGTTACTAGAAAACTGCTTATAGGTGGATCCTTATCAGTGATGGGAATGCATTTGCGCCTACCATTGGTAATCTAGCCACTTACCAGTGGCAGACGCAAAGTCATGAATGCCAATGGTAAAATCAGCCCAGATTAGATGTGGGCCAACATTACCAGTGGTGGGCATAAACACACGCCTTTAATGTTCTGTCCGCCACAAATAATTTTGGGCCCAGGGATTATTCTAGCCTAAAATACCAGTGGCGGGCACGTATTTCTGTCTGCCATTGGCAACTCAAGTACCAGTGTCGGGCATTGTTTGTGCCCAGCACCAGTAATTTCGCGCACTCACCCATGCATAGGAAGTACCAGCGGTGGGAATTTTGTGGTGAAAATATGCCCTAAAGGTAATAATATAGTATAATTTATTTCTTAAATATGAGGTTTAATACTAGCTCATGTGTTGCATGATGGTATTATTTTTTAGACCATAGGGCATTGTTAAGTAACAAGGATGCCGACAACAATAAGAACACATTATTGGCAGAACAATTGTGTTGGACAGACCCAATTAATGATATACACGAGATTCCATCTTCATGTTGTTATCGGTTTTATCATGTGAAGAGTTAACATATACTCACATCCTTAGAGAATGAGAGTGTCGTGTTCCTTCATACTGGACGGTTACTTTGAGGTTGCTAAACTTTACTCGTGAATGGGTGATCATAATGGTAACTGTCGGGTACATGAAAAAAGTATGCCAAGGGACTCAATAGTTCAAGACTTAGATTTGCTCCTACAACGATGAGGAGATACTCCTCGTGCCCTCTCAATATTACGGTATCCATCATGTCTGGCCAGACACAGCGTGATATGATCTCAGAGATACTGGAATAAGGAAATGAGAAAACAGAACAAACTGGTAGTGGAGATAACTCGGTATTGTGATCAACTAATTGCTTCACAGGCATAGTGATAAAAATCTCGCATCGGGTTTTCTTAAGTATCACGAAGCAAAAGGAATTGTCTACGCAAATAAAAGGTTCACCCGATAAATATGTTTATGTGTATGTGGGAATCAACATGGGTATCTAGACCCCTTATTGGCCCAAAGTTGTTCTGGGACATGTCCATTTATATTACCAAACATGCATGGCCACACATGTACTAGGAGTAAATGAGAAAGGAACGAGAAATGTTCCGTATTCAAGGTAAGTGTTTCGGGAAAGTGACGGAAGCATTCCAGAAAAATCAAGACATGGACGTACCTAGAAGGTCCGAGAAGGTTCCAAGTGGCCCGAGTGGGCTGCCCCTTGGCTGTCCCAATGGGTGGCAGCCCTTGGGCCAAATGGTCCAAGTTGGTGAGCCCCACCTCTCCATGGGAAATAAAGAATGGGACGCTAGGATTGGGAGGGGATCCTCTAGGAGAATCTCCCTACTTGGTATACTAGCCTTAGGAGGGCAGCCCCCTGTCCAAGGCTGTGATACCACTTGACCACCTATAAATAGAGGGGAGATGTTGCCCTCCAAACACACCAATTTTTGGTTGCACTCTCCCTCTCTCGGTGTGATATTTCTTCTCCACGCTACTAGACTGCACTTTGTACTAGATGGTGAAGAGCTGTTGAATCGCTGACACGTAACACGTGGATATCATAGAGGGATCATACGTTCGATCCTAGACATGAGGAAGTCTCGCGGCTAGGAGGTTTAACCTAGTTGTAGGAATTTGTGCATCTTCAGCAACATCAAATTTTCTGATGCGTTTGTGTTGGTAAAGATTGATTTAACTATATGCATCTTCATAGTGTTCCTGAGCGTGCATGTTAGTGCGGTAAATTTTCATATTTTGTACTATGTTTCACAACAGTGGCCTCACGAGCTTTCTATGAGTAGATGCATGTACGATCAAGAGCACATAGTGATGTGCAAGCATCAAACATATTTTGTGTGCTAGTATTAAATTGGATTTTACTCAATGCTCCTTTTGCTTCCCTTGAATTTGCAACAAAAAAAATTATATTGACAGCTTAATGAAATTTTTTTACAAGGTCTTCCTTTCCACGGTCCTTTTATGCTTCTGAGTATGCTGGTTGTGTGACCAAAGTCATGCTTCGGACTCTTTGGGTTTCACTTTAGTTAACATTGATACAAAATGCAATGAAAAGGGCTTGTAGATTTAATCTATACGGGGTTAGGATTATGATTAAGTTTTAGGCTAGCCGGAGAAGGTCTGCGAACATTCCCACTTTGGAGTTTGCCAACAATGTCGTGAGCCAGACATAGAACCATACTCCTTGTCGGAGTAATTTCGAAGTAATTGGACATGGATACCTCGAAGAGGGCGAGACAAGAATTCAAAACATCGGGGCTAGCAAAGCCCCTCAGTTCAACTACCTGGCCGGCGGCTGACTGCTGGCTGCTGACTGCTCCACCAGGCCGACTGCTGGCTGCCGACTGCTCCACCAGGCCGACTGCTGGCTGCCGACTGCTCCACCAGGCCGACTGCTGGCTGCCGACTGCTCCACCAGGCCGACTGCTGGCTGCCAACTGCTGGCTGCCGACTGCTGGCTGCTGACTGCTCCACCAGGCCGACTGCTGGCTGTCGACTGCTTCACCAGGCCGACTGCTGGCTGCCGACTGCTCCACCAGGCCGACTGCTGGCTGCCGACTCCTCCGCCAGGCCGACTGCCCGAAGTCAACTGCAGCCTGACGAGACACTGACGGGATGACCATACCGTGACATCATCTATAGTGTACCGTGTCCTCTGGGTACTGATTTATAAAATACCCTAGGGGACAAGCTTGACATGCACCATGCCCCATGCCCCATGCATGGCTTGGCTTGTAAGCTACCCAAGGTAGCTTACAACCAATGCCATGTCCCATGCCCACTACACACTATATATAGCTAGCTCCATCCATCCATCAGAGGATGGACTCACACACTCACGCACACACACAAGCTAACTAGCTAGCAATCCATCCATCCACTCCTACGGGCAAGCATGCCCAAGCACACCCATTCGGCCAAGAGCAACGGCCACCATGCCACATGCATATATGAGGTCAGATGCCTATGGCACTGATCTCAGATACAGTTCCAGGAGCACTCTGTACCAGATATACCACATATACTCAGACATGCAGGAGTAGGGGTGTTATCTCTCTGGAGAGCCCCGAATCTGGGTAAACTAGCGCGTGATACTCGCATACCCGTCCCTAGATATTCCGGCAGCAGTCTTGCCCTCACACGAAGCCACCTTGTGGCATATGTCGTCTTGCACCCCCGTGAGAATACCACGACATTTGGCACCCACCGTGGGGCGGTACTATGCTACCGCGTTGCTGCTGGTTTCGCAGTCCGGGCGGGACCATCTTCATCATCTCCGCCGCGGCGTCGCGCCGTCTCTCCGGTAGAGCTCGGGGGCTCGACTTTGACCCGCCCCCGGAGCGGCCGCATGGGACGGTGCGTCCTCGTCGTCGGCCTCGCCGCCTTCGTCACCACCGTTGCAACGCCAGCCGTCCGTCCGCGCGTGCGCCGCACGCGGGGCCTCGCCTCGGTCGGCCGTTTCGCATCCGCTCCCCTCCGTGCTGCGCCTAGTTTCCGGCCGGAACGCGCGTTCACTCCTCCATATACGTCTATGCAAGCTAGCTAGATGCATGGTCAAACCATAGCCATACACAAGCCAGATAATGCTTGTACACTATCCATACAATGCCCATACTACACCTGTTCGTTGGCCAGATGCTAGATATGCAATAGCCAGATAATGGCTATACTCTTCTTAGATGCGTCCCAGACGTAGCCTGTATACTGCCTAGATAATGGTCGGATATTGACCATACATTGGCCATACTATGCTCGCGCACGCTGTGTTCTTCGCTTCTCTCAATCTTCCTGCTCATGGGCGCTCGTCTTCTGCTCATCTCCATTCGCACTGACCACCAGAGCGAATCAAGCGAGCTGCTCCGCCAGGCTTCGGCCCTCTCTGGCTCCGTCCACACCCGGTGGACGCTGCCGGCCTTCTTGGGCTCCCTGCAGCTCTCCTCCACTCCGCCCGCTGACGGCCATCTGCGAGCTCGCCCACGGCCGCGCGTCTGCGACCACTAGCGGCTCCCCGCGGCTCCGCAGGCTGCCCGGGACCGGCCTCCAACAGCACTGAGGCACCGGCCCTATCGCCCTCCGCCTGCTCCACCGCGCGCACCGACTCTGCCTGGACGCCGACTCCAGATCCGGCTGCGCCGGCTGCCGCTGCCCCGGGCCGGCCTCCGCTCCTCTTCGCCTCGGGTCGCGTCCGCGTGCTCCGCGCTCGCAGCCGGCTCCCGCGCCCGTCTCCCGCGTCCGCGCCCACGCGGCTGCGCCGGGCCGACTCCGCCCGTGGCCGCCAGCTCGCCGCTGCAGCCGGCCCCGGCCGCGTCCCTGCTGCTTCCGGCTCCGCGCCGTCCCGCCCTCCGCCTGCGCCGCCCCGCATTCTCCTGCCCGCGGCTCCGCGACCCGTCCACCTGTGCCGGTCCGCCCGTGGCCGCCTGCCCCGCACGCCTCCTCTACAGCCGCGCCCCGCCTGCCGGCTTCCCCAGCCGACTGGTCCCGCGCGCGGCCCGGACGGCTCCCGCGCTGGCCGACTCCCTGGCCACCCGGCTGGCTCCCGTACTGGCCGACTCCCTGGCCACCCAGCCGGCCCGGCTGCCTGCCGACTGCGCTCTCCCGTGCCGCATTCCGCTGCTTGGCAGCTGCGGCCGGCTGCTCGTGCTGGGGCCGACTGCCCATCCGACTGAAAGAAACAGAGTCCGACTGTTGGAAAAATGTGGAGCCAGCTGTTTCTGCTAAAAAAAGAGAAAGAGTCTACGCGTCCGGCTGCCCATAGCCAGAAAAAAAAGAAACAAAAAAAGAGTGGGAAGCCGACTGCCCACAGCCGACTGGTAGAAAAAAAATGGGGTCGGGTGGAGAGATGCCGGCTGCCCAAGACGGCAGAGGAAAGAAGGGTCCGGCTCCCCACCTGGAGTCGGACAAAAAAAGAAGTGAGAGGGATGTGCGTTCGACGGCAGGCAACCGGCTGGAATATGCGTCCGACTGCCAGATGTGCGTCCGACCGATGACTGCCTGGCCGGCTGTAAAGGGCCCGACTGCTGTGCCGGAGTCCGCCTGCCCGGCCGGCTGACGAGAAAAAGAGAAGAAGAAAAATGAATCAACTTCAATAAAGAAGACAAAGTAGTTGCCGGGAGATCCGTCCCGACTGCTCAGCAGTCGACCTGAATCTCGAGGGCTACATCTAGCGGATGCGCTGACGCGCCCCCGCAAAGAAGAAGACAAAGTAGTTGCCGGGAGATCCCGCCCGACTGCTCAGCAGTTGGCCCGAATCTCGGGGCTTACACCCAGCAGGTGCACTGGCGCGCCCCCACGGAAGATTACAGGCAAGAGAAGAGTTCTGTCCGGCTCTTAGTAGCCGGAAGAAGAGAAAAAAGAAGAAAAGGGTGCTGCCAGACGCCTCGCCGCCTGGCCGTCTGTGCCAAGACGGCTCGGCTGCGTTCCGCTCGCCGCCTGGCCGGTCAAGCCCGATCGGCTGGACCCTTCTCAAGCACCCGGAGGCTCGAAGACTACACCCAGCGGGTGCGCCGGCGCGCTCAGCAAGCGTTGAGCCGCGCCGGCTGTCTTCGGCAAACTCTGCCTCAGCTACACGAAAACCAATGTGAGCTCCTGACCCGCATATTTTTTGCACCACGCAAGCACGGATAACCCCGAGCGATGCTCGGGGGCTGTCTCCGCATTTTATTATAGTAGCATCACTGTTCGCCCCGGCGCCAGCCAGAGTTGGTCTGGGGGCTGGCCGCTTGGCCTGAGACGTTAGTTCCCACAGACGGCTTAGTACCGTGCGCGGTACCAAAAGCCCACTCTTAGTCACAGACCGCAGAGCGGCTGTCCGACTAGCAAGAGTGAACGCTGGAGGCCACCCACGCGAAAAACGTCCAGGAAGAAAAACGCTTCGGGTGACCCGACCGTTTCCTTTACAAGTATCAACTTGGTTGAATCTGCTCCCAGACTCTGAGTACTGTACACTTCGCTTCGCGGCCCACTCTCAGCCACAGACCGCAGAGCGGCTGTCCGGCGAGCGAGAGCACAAGCCAAAAAGCGGAGGGAACACGAAAAAGATTAAGGGGGCTCGGACGAAACCGAGTCGGCACCCTCCGCATAAAACTTGCAATGCTAAAAGCAAACATTTGATATATCTGCATAGCCTAACTTTGTCTTTTTCATGATCATTTCCATGAACACTTGCCAAAAAACCTCCGCCCAACTTTGCCAAGTTGCCCGGAGGCTTGGGGGCTACTGTCGGAGTAATTGGACACGGATACCCCGAAGAGGGCGAGACAAGAATTCAAGACATCAGGGCTAGCAAAGCCCCCTCAGTCCAACTACCTGGCCGGCGGCGGACTGCTGGCTGCTGACTGCTCCACCAGGCCGACTGCTGGCTGCCGACTGCTCCACCAGGCCGACTGCTGGCTGCCGACTGCTCCACCAGGCCGACTGCTGGCTGCCGACTGCTCCACCAGGCCGACTGCTGGCTGCCGACTCCTCCGCCAAGCCGACTGCCCGAAGTCAACTGGAGCCTGACGAGACACCGACGGGACGACCATACCGTGACGTCATCTACAGTGTACCGTGTCCCCTGGGTACTGATTTATAAAATATCCTAGGGGACAAGCTTGACATGCACCATGCCCCATGCATGGCTTGGCTTGTAAGCTACCCAAGGTAGCTTACAACCAACGCCATGTCCCATGCCCACTACACACTCTATATAGCTAGCTCCATCCATCCATCAGAGGATGGACTCGCACACTCACGCACACACACAAGCTAGCTAGCTAGCAAGAGAGCTAGCTAGCAATCCATCCATCCACTCCTACGGGCAAGCATGCCCAAGCACACCCATTCGGCCAAGAGCAACGACCATCATGCCACATACATATACGAGGCCAGATGCCTATGGCACTGACCTCAGATACAGCTCCAGGAGCACTTTGTACTAGATATACCACATATACTCAGACATGCAGGAGTAGGGGTGTTATCTCTCCGGAGAGTCCCGAACCTGGGTAACTAGCGTGTGATACTCGCATACCCATCCCTGGATATTCCGGCAGCAGTCTTGCCCTCACACGAAGCCACCTTGTGGCATATGTCGTCTTGCACCCCCCGTGAGAACACCGCGACACTCCTCCAAGAGGGGACCAAATCTAAAGTAGAAGACATGGAGAATTCTCTCGAGGGTATGAAGAGGTCTGATTATGGGTGTATTAGGAATCTGAAAAGTCTCTCGAGAAGTAGCAACAGTTTGGTTGTGCTTTTCTTTGAAAAGGGTAGATCTACCACGATGTGTGTGTTATGCACAATTCTTTGTAAGAGGGTTGTAATGAACAATCATTCCTGCCACATGAGCAATGGTGTAGATCAGTAGTGTAGAAATGGTTACACACAATCCTAATTAGCGATGCGCCATTTTCAATCCTTACCACCGCAATTTTTCCGAAATATCGGTGGCCTGGGTACATTTGGTGCACCACCTGTAATAGGTTACTGGTAGCGTGGATTAGTTTGTACACACCACAAGTGAGTGGGACGAAGTATCCTGACCGAACCCATGGTGTCCTGACATGTACTATTTGGATACGCCACCAGTAAGCATATGGCAACATCTCTATTGTATATAGTTTCTACATATATATGGACTAAATAAAAAATAATTTAGAACCTAACTAAAGCATAATTAAATGAAATATAATTTTAAAAGTAAGCTAAATTGAAAAGTAAGCTAAATGAAAAATAAGGTAAATATAATACAAATTAGAAATTGAAATAAAATACAATCTGTAAATTAAATCTAAACTAAAAAAATAATCTAATGAAACATAAATTAAATGAAATATAATTTCAAAATTAACCTAAATTGAAAAATAAGCTAAATAAAATATATATTAGCTAAATGAAACATATATAAAATAAAAATTAATAAGCTAAATAAAAAACTACGGGTGGTGTTGGCCCCATCGCCCAGACCACCAGTTTGTGGGCCTAGACCGTCGACGCGGCCCCTCGCTATCCCCTCTCTCAATTTCTCTCTCACACACATGTAGTCTCTAATCCTTCCCAAAATCTATCGTGTCGCCACACCGTCGATACTCCGCCGATATCGCCTCGCTATGCCACTAGTAGAAAAAGGGTCAAATGTGAGACACATTAGTCCCGGTTTGAATTTGAGTCGGCACTAATGTGTTCATTAGTGCCGATTTCAACGGCTAGGCGGGAGGAGATCTTTAGTACCGGTTCTTAGCGAACCTTTAGTACCGGTTCGTGCCATGAACCGGTACTAAAGAGGCAGTGGTTGGCTGTTGTCAGGCTGGGGCCCAGCCAGCCCCTTCAGTAACGGTTCATGGCATGAACCGGTAGTAAAGTGGTTGTGGCAGGCTGTTTTTAGTTCCACCTCACTCCCCTAGCAGGATTTTTACCACCTGAAATATGTTACTTCTCAAACTATCACAAGCACTTGGTCTTCATTGAATTCTATGTGTAGAATTTGTGGTCGCAATATGAGTCTTCACCGGTTTCTAAACCGTTGAGGACTCATATTGAAAATTCAGATTGTACACAAAAAGATCATTGATAATCAATGTATTTTTTATGTATATTTTTACATGTTTACGCCCTCACTCTCTCCTCTCTCCACTCACACTCACACTCACTCAGTCTCCCCCTCAATCCCCCCACGCCGGTCCTACCCCGCCGGTCGCCCCAGCTAAATGACCGTGAAATTGAAAATCACTACAAATGAACTCTGAAAATGTTGAAACTTTGCATGGTATCATCATTTCACCCACATAGCATATGCAAAAGAGTAGAAAGGGTTACAGCAAAAATTAGACGCACTTCGTGTACAAACAGGACAATCTCTTTCAGGGTATCAGGGTTTCGGACGAGAACTCATCTGTTACACGGGCACTTCATTTTTTAAACTTATTTGAACTCCATACTTTTTTGCGTTCCGTATGCACCATTCAAAGCGAAGTCATCAATTTTCAACACGTTCTGACATCATTTGCTATTTTTTTCATTTACTGATTTGTTTAGAGAGCTAAATGACCGTGAAATTGAAAATCAGTACAAAATGAACTCTGAAAATGTTGAAACTTGGCATGATATCATCATTTCACCCACATAGCATGCGCAAAAGAGTAGAGAGGGTTACGGCAAAAACTGGGCGCACTTCGTGTATAAACTGGACAATCTCTTTCGGAGTATCACGGTTTCGGACGAGAACTCATCTGTTACACGGGCACTTTATTTTTTTAAACTTATTTGAACTCCAGACTTTTTTTGCGTTCCGTATGCATCATTCAAAGCGACGTCATCAATTTTCAACACGTTCTAACATCATTTGCTATTTTTCAGTCATTTACCAATTTGTTTATAGAGCTAAATGACCGTGAAATTGAAAATCACTACAAAATGAACTCTGAAAATGTTGAAACTTGGCATGGTATCATAATTTCACCCACATAGCATGTGCAAAAGAGTAGAGAGGGTTACGACAAAAACTGGACGCACTTCGTGTACAAACTAAATAATCTCTTTCGGAGTATCAGGGTTTCGGACGAGAACTCATTTGTTACACGAGCACTTCATTTTTTAAACTTATTTGAACTCCAGACTTTTTTTGCGTTCCATATGCACCATTCAAAGAGAACTCATCAATTTTCAACACGTTCTGACATTATTTGCTATTTTTTAGTCATTTACCGATTTGTTTAGAGAGCTAAATGACTGTGAAATTGAAAATCGCTACAAAATGAACTCTGAAAATGTTGAAACTTGGCATGGTATCATCATTTCACCCACATAGCATATGCAAAAGAGTAGAGAGGGTTACGACAAAAACTGGACGCACTTCGTGTACAAACTAAATAATCTCTTTCGGAGTATCAGGGTTTTGGACGAGAACTCATTTGTTACACGGTCACTTCATTTTTTTAAACTTATTTGAACTCCAGACTTTTTTTGTGTTCCGTATGCACCATTCAAAGAGAAGTCATCAATTTTCAACACGTTCTGACATCATTTGCTATTTTTCAGTCATTTACCGATTTGTTTAGAGAGCTAAATGACCGTGAAATTGAAAATCACTACAAAATGAACTCTGGAAATGTTGAAACTTGGCATGGTATCATCATTTCATCCACCTAGCATGTGCAAAAGAGTAGAGAGGGTTATGGCAAAAACTGGATGCACTTCATGTACAAACTGGGACAATCTCTTACGGAGGATCAGGGTTTCGGACGAGAACTCATTTGTTACACTGGCTATTCAAAATTTTAATAACTTATTACAACTCCGGACTTTTTTACGTTCATTATGCACCATTCAAAGCCACGTCGTCAACTTTCAACCCTTTCTGACATAAATTGATATTTTTGATGCATTTACTGATTTGTTTTGAGCCAAATGACCCTGAAATTGAAAAGCACTACAAATGAACTCTGAAAAGGTTGAAACTTGGCATGGTATCATCATTTCACCCACATGGCATGTGCAAAAAAGTAGAGTTGGTTATGGCAAGAACTGGGTGCACTTGGTGTACAAACTGGACACTCTTTTTCGAACTATCAGAGTTTCGGACGAAAACTATCTTCGAACAACTCAGAAATAAGTAGAAGAAAATAAATAAAGCAGAAAAGAAAAAACTATATAAAAAAGTACTCAGAAATAAATAAAGCAGAAAAGAAAAAAACTATATAAAAAACTACTCAGAAATAAATAGAAGAAAATAAATAAAGCAGAAAAGAAAAAAACTATATAAAAAACTACTCAGAAATAAATAGAAGAAAATAAATAAAGCAGAAAAGAAAAAAACTATATAAAAAACTACTCAGAAATAAATAGAAGAAAATAAATAAAGAAGAAAAAAACTATATAAAAAACTACTCAGAAATAAATAGAAGAAAATAAATAAATCATAAAAAGTATATTAAAAAACTACTCAGAAATAGATAAAAAATAAAGCAGAAAAGAAAAAACTATATGAAAAATTGTTGGGGCGCTGTCCAATGGGCCTGATAGGCCTTGGGCATGTAAATTCAGGCCCACAAGGGCCACCAGGCTCACAGGACAGCGCGCCATACTTAGGCCCAGAAGCCTGGTTTATAAACCAGTGCGGCTGCCCTTTGTCCGGCGAGGTGGGACTAAACTTTACGCATCGCAGCGCACCCCTTTAGTACCGCTTCGTGACTCCAACCGATACTAAAGGGGGCCGCTTCCCGCCGCTTGACTTGGCCAAATTTGGCCTTTAGTACGGGTTGGTGGCTCCAACCGGTACTAAAGGCCCCTCCTATATATATAGCACTTACGAAAAATTCAGTTTCATGTCCCCACTTCTTCAACTGCTTCGCGCGACATCGCCGCCGCCGCCGCGCCGTCGCCCATCGCGCAGTATGTCTCGCCCTCGCCGCCCCCACCACCCGTCGTCCCCGTCTCGCGCCGCCGCCTCGTACGTCGTCGTCTCGCGCCGTCGCCCCGTACGTCGCCGTCTCGCGCCGTCGCCGCCCGTCGCGCCGCATCCCCGTCGCGTCGCCGTCTCGCGCCGTCGCCCGTACGCCGCCGCCCCCAGCTCGCACACACACACACATACACACACAAACAGACAGACACACACACACATTTTTACTTATTTTCTGTTTTCTGTTGTTTATATTAATGCATGTCAAATTGTTAATTAGATGATCGAATTAGATGAATTACGTAGATAAGAATGTTAGAATGTTAATGTTAGATGAATTAGATAAAAAAGTTAAATATTAATGTCAATTGTTTGATGAATTAGCTAGATATTAGTTAGGTATATGAGATTATTTGAACTAGTTGAATTAATATAACTAGTTTATTTTTAGTAAATGCTTAGTTGAACTAGCTAGTTGAATTAGAACTAGTTTATTTTTAGTAAAAATAATTAGGTATATGAGATTTGGTGATCTAATTAAAATATTACTATATATAGCTACTTTATATATTTTACTAAGAAAATTAATAGAACTAGTTTATTTTTAGTAAATTCTTAGTTGAATTAGTTGAATTAATAGAACTAGTTTATTTTTAGTAAGAAAATTTAGATACCTGACATTTGATGATCTAATTAAAATATTACTATATAGAACTATCTACTTTATTTTAGTAAGAAAATTAATAGAACTAGTTTATTTTTTAGTAAATGCTTAGTTGAATTAATATAACTAGTTGAATTAATATAACTAGTTGAATTAATAGAGCTAGTAAGTGTTTAATGTTTCACCTATATGAACATAGGAAATGTCGTCTAACGACGAAAAATATTTCATTATGTGCGAATACTGTGAAGACCAGTGCGGCCTGTGCGACAGAAATTTCCTTATTGATGATCGGCGCTTCAGCATCAAGCTGGATGAGACCTTCGAAGTGGATACAGTAATTCACAACGACAAGTCTTTTTTCGTAATTAAGCATGACTTATACTTCATTTGCTTCAACTTATAATTTTAAATTTTCACTATTCTACTAGCGCATCCCTTGTCATGCAAGAATTTTTGTCTTGGATAAGATAGGTTTCAATGCTATGGCAACTATGGAGGTAAAGAGAGTTTACCTGAAGACCGAGCATGGTTATACTTTCAATGTCAAATTATACAATGCAGACACATACACCTATTTTGAATGCAAAACTTGGCAAGCATTATGCAAGGCTTATGCATTTGAGCCTGATATGGTTATCACCTTTGATATTTGTCCGGAAGATGATATGGAAGGTAATAGAGACATCTGGGTCAATGTGCAGACGCCTCCAGTTCTACCATTATGTGAGTTTCTCAATAATATTTATGTCTTCGATATTGTTTATTCAAAAATAGTTGACAACTAATTTCTATGTACAACTTATTTCTATTCAAGCAAACATGTCTGGCGCTTGGTAGACAGGACCGTCCAGTGTCCCGGGGTTGAACTAAACTGCGAGGAGATAAGTCATTATGTTTCATGTCTTGAGGATCTTGATGCTGTCAAGAGAAATTATTTTCTTGAATTTGAAAATCTTAGTACTCAAAACGTGCGACCAATAGTGATCGTATTGAACTACAATCACATCTATTTAGGAAAGATGATAAGATTTTTACTATTTGTCCTCAGTGCATCTTTTGCATACATTATTTTTCAAGCTAAACTTCATTACTAAGTAATGTTACTATACAATGTTCTTAAACAGGGACTTCTGATGACAGTTGTGCCTCAGTGGACCGGTACTAAAGGTCGCATGTCAATGGTTAGCTTACGACCAAGATATACTACAATGCACATGAGTGCATTCAGGATTTCTAATAGCGAGGAATTCTTAATAGTGAAAGATTGGAGCAAAATTGTTAACAATCGCAGAGAAGTACTAGGGGGCAGCAAACAGAAGCGCAGCCCACGATTAGGAGACAGGTTCATGTGCATGCTCCAATATGATGAATCAAGAGAGCTATATATGTTCTATGCTATTTTACCTGAGAGAGAGCAGCAGAAATGATTATTAGCTATTTCATGCTCTTAATTAGTACTTGTCCTCTCATGTCTGTGTTCTTCGTCCTGAACTTAATTAATCTCAAAGAGTGATTTGCTTTTGTGGCGTTATGAACGCTTATAATATCATGACCATGTTGATCTCGATGATATCTTTGCTTCTGGTACAAGTGAATGTTTCTTCTTTAAGCTAGTGTTCGTGGTGAATAGATAGCGGTAATGACTATGATGATTAAATAGTGGTAATGACGACTATGATGATTTTTAGCTAACTAGTATACTGTTGTTGGTGATGATATATATGATGCAAGAGTTTTTATATTAATATGATGATGATGAGTTATTATATCATTTATGAAAGAAACCGCAGATTAGTTTCAACTGGATAGATCCTAGCTAAGCGATCAAGTATATGCCATATCCATATTACCTTGATCACCTAATTAAGTGATCAAGTAATATGGATATGGCATATACTTGATCACTTAGCTAGGATCCACATGCATCCAGTCAAAACTAATCTGTGGTACTTTCACCTAATGATTTAACAACTCATTATAATGTAAAACAATCACTAAAATTAAATTGAAAACACAAAATTAAAGGAAAAATAAAAAATAACCCCCCCAAACATTTAGTACTGGTTGGTGTTACCAACCGGTACTAATGGTTTACCCGCACCCGGGCCTGTCTCATGCCACGTGGTGGCACTTTAGCGCCGGTTCGTGCCGAACCGGTACTAAAGGGGGAGGGGCCTTTAGTCCCCACCCTTTAGTGCCGGTTATAGAACCGGCACTAAAGGCCCTTACGAACCGGTGCTAAAGCCCGATTCTGCACTAGTCTGCCCCATCCCTTCTCACCATTGCAGCCGCCTCCATCTCCACCCCTCTTCTTCGTCACCCTCCCCTCTGCGCATGAACGTCGGCGCCACCGCCGCGACCGCCGCCACCATGAGTTCATCCGTGCCAATTGGCAGCTTCGGCAACGGCAACGACAACGTCAATATGAGGGTCGTCGACACCGACATGAGTAGCAACCGAGTAAGTTTCATAATAGTAGTCTTTTAATTTGATGGCATGGGAATATATAGCTAGAGATAAGCAACAACCGAGCAAGCTCTCCACTTGGTTTGTCAATTTGTACTGATTAGTGCTTGGTTTGATTTTAATTTAGTTGTAATGTTGAGCCAATAAGAAAAAAAGAAGACAAAAATACAACATGTACAACTTTTGAACTCAAACAACCATGTAATGCCATGGAGTAATGATGCCAATTTCTTCTTTATAAATAGTAGTCTTATGATGCCATGAGAACATTGTTGAAGATGATAGATTGGAAGTAATCCATGGTAGATTGTTAGGCCAATTTTTGCAGGTTAAGCCTCACTCATTGTATATAATGTAACCTCATTCTTTTGTAGGTTATGATGGCCATCATTTCCCTTTTTATAATCTTGTTCTTGTTTTATATGTTTATTATTTTCATAGGTGTACAACTAAATCATTTTTATGATAATTTGATTCCAAACATTTCATGTTTACATCTTTACATTCTTTGGGCTACATAGGATTCAGACCCGGGGGGTGGGGGGGTATGTGCAAGCTGAAGAAAAAAATATGACGTGGACATGCTCAACAAGTTGCTTCTGGCCTCTCAAAAATTATCATCACAAAGCTGAAGGTGGTGAGGGATGAGCTGCAGGATGGAGAGAGATCACCTAATTGACGGCTCAACTGATCGATGAGAGGGATCAACTGAAGAAGGAGATGGACCAGCTGACGGTTTTATGTTGAGTTGTCGTTGATCGAGAACTTATATTTTGTAATTAGTTGCAAAACTTTTATGTGCTCAATTGATTACCTATTTAACTTGTTGAATCTATTCTAAGTTGTTAATCTACTATGCTTAATTCAGTTATGTTGTTACATAAATTGTCGTTATGTGTTGTTGACGGAAGGGAACATCAACTTTTTTTCCGCCTAGAATCTATATTG
Source organism: Triticum urartu (assembly GCF_003073215.2). Lineage (NCBI taxonomy): Eukaryota > Viridiplantae > Streptophyta > Magnoliopsida > Poales > Poaceae > Triticum > Triticum urartu. Next base: position 700,811,438 of record NC_053024.1, on the reverse strand, counting down.
GTGGTGTGCTGTGAAAATTCAGTTGTGGCATGTCGAACCCATGCCACCAGTATATGTTAGTGGTGACGTGGAGATCCACACGCCACCAACAATTTTTATCAGTGGCACCATATTAGGGGCGTCGGGTCGACACGCCAACAGGATGCTTTTTGACACGTCACAACTAGGTAGGTTTTTCTGCACTAGTGTATCATGTATTATATCCTTGATGGTAAGAATAATAATCTCATAGTGTCGTGATTTCTCTTGGTGCACTCTTCAAACAGTTCATAACTAGGACCTTTTGAAGCAGCTTCTAAGAATGGCAGTCCAACATTGTCTATATTTTTTTTGCGGATGAAAAAAACTTGTATTACTCAATCTCTATGCTTGTACAGTCCATTGCAGCCAACTCTATGGATATGTGAGGTCCAGAGCCCAACCAAGTCATGGTTCTACCCTCAATACGAGCAAAATTAGCTAGGCTATCACTAACCTTATTCTGGCTACGATTTACATGAGTAATACAAACTTCACGAAGAGACATAAGATATTTAATCTCCTTTATGATGGACGAGTAAATGGATTGGTCAACCTCCGAAGCTTGGATCATCTTCACTGCCACAATTGAGTCCATTTCCACGATCACCGGTAGCTCACTTCTCTGGATGGCAAAGGACAAACCTTCCATATAGGCACATAACTCAGCTTCCAGTGCCTCACGGCAAGAGAACAATTGCCTGCAAGAGGAAAAAATTATCGCTCCCTTATCATCACGTAGGACCATTCCAGCGCCAGCTGTTCCGTCGTCCGCAAAAGACCCATCAGTATTAAGCTTCACCCATCTGGACTTTGGCATTGACCACTTGGTAACCTTTTTTCCATTATCATATGCGGACTCCGTCTTTCATATGTGATGGTAGACTTGCCTTTGCGTGGATCAGTAGAGAGATCAATTTTAATACCAATCAGAGAGTCCAAATAGCTTACCAAGAATCTTTTCGACGCTTCCATAGGCGGGGCTGGTTTATGGTGTACGACCTCATTGCGTATATGCCATACCCTCCACATGGATAGCAATAACATAGATCTCTCAATCTCCTGTAGCGGTTCAAGTGCATGCAACAGCCACTCATCCCCGTTATTTTGCAGGGTAGATAAACATGGGAGAGGCCAAACTTCAGACATTGCATCCCATAAGATCCTCGCAAAGGAGCAGCGATAGAGAGCATGGTAGCAGTCCTCTGGTTCACTAGCACATACCGGACAAAGGTTACTTGTTTCAAGTCCACTTCTGTACTTGTTGCACCATGTTGGCAGCGAGTTTGTAGCAACCCGCCACGCAAAATTCTGGACCGTAGGAGGAACATCCGAAGACCATATGAGCTTCCAACAAGAGCGCCGGCCATTAGGTCGCGAGCTAGAGCCCGTTGCCGAACTCCTGTGAGCCTCTTCAAAACCCAATTGGTATGCACTCTTGACCGAAAAAACGCCAAACTTGCCCGGCCCCCAAGCCAAGGTGTCGTCCTCATGCCTAGGAGACGCCCTTATTTTCAGTATCTCATTTACATCAGCCGGGAGGAAATACTCCTGCAACAGCCCAACATTCCATGAGCCATTATCATTAAGTAGATTAGACACGAAGCGGATTCTGCATCTTCCTTGTAAGGTGATGGGTTTACAGGAGAAGGGTCTTGGGATCCAATTATCGCGCCACACACGAATACTTCTGCCGTTCCCCACTCTCCAGATTAAGCTCTTTTTTAACAGATCAAGGCCATAGCTGATTGCTTGCCATGAAGAAGATGCATTGCCGGAGAAGACAGTATCATCTATGTTTCCATACGGATAGTACCTGGCTTTGAGCACTTGTGCACACAGGCTATCAGGTTTTGAAATCAATCTCCAAGCTTGTCGTGCTAATAAGGCTTGATTAAATATTTTGTAATCTCTAAACCCGGCACCTCCTTTACTCTTTGGTTGTTGTAAATCCTCCCATGCACGCCAGTGTACTTTCCTCTTACCTTTTTCAGCACCCCAATAAAAGGCACGTACCATCCATGTTAATTCATCACACACTGAGAATGGAATCTTGAAAACACCCATCATATATGTAGGAAGAGCAAGCGCAACAGATTTAATAAGAGTCTCCCTCCCCGGTTGGGCAAGGTGACCGTCTCCCCATTGGACCAAACGCTTGGTTAAACTCATCTGAAGGTTTTGGAATCTCCCTTTCGACATGCGACCCTCTGGAGTTGGAAGGCCAAGGTACTTCTCCTCAAACACTAAGCTAGTAACATGCAACACCCCCCTGACTTCCTCCTGAATATCTTCGGGGCATGCAATACCAAAGAGGATGGAACACTTATCAAAATTAAGAGATTGTCCCGTTGCTACCCCGTATTGATCCAAAGCCAATTTAAATTTCTCAGCCTGGGCTCTGCTTGCCTCAAAGAAAAGCATGGTGTCATCAGCAAATAAAAGATGTGAGATACCCGGTGCTCTTCTACACACCTTGATCGGGGATATATCACCAGAAGACACATAATGCTTCAGAATAGCGGACATACCATCTGCCATGAAAAGGAACAAGAAGGGGGATAGAGGATCGCCTTGCCGAAGACCACGCGATGGTGCAAATGAATTTAAGAGGGTCCCATTAAGTTTGGCAGAATAACTCACCGATGTGACACAAGACATTATCCAGTCCACCCATCGTTGAGAGAAATCCAGCTTTTGCATCACTTGCTTCAAGAACTTCCAATCCACCCTATCGTAAGCCTTTGAGAGGTCCAACTTGTAGGCATAGAAACTTTTTGTTGGATCCTTCTCTCGCTTAATATGGTGAATACACTCGAAGGCCACAAGAGCATTGTCTGTAATCATACGCCCTGGAATGAAGGCACTTTGCTCCGGAGAGATGATATCGTCAAGTAAAGGCCTCATACGGTTCACCAAGCACTTGGATATGACCTTGTATATAACATTACATAGGCTGATAGGTCTGTAATGAGACAAACTAGTAGGGTTAGGAATTTTTGGAATAAGAACAATAGAAGTAGAATTTACTCCTTCCGGCATAATTCCGGTGACAAAAAATTCCTTCACCGCTGCTATGACACTGGTTTTTAACACATCCCAGTTACGCTGAAAAAACCTCGCCGGTAGACCGTCACGCCCTGGGGCCTTTAATGGACCAATCTGAAAAAGAGCATCAGATATTTCCTTATCATCAAAAGGGGCACAAAGGCGCACATTGTCCTGGGCTGACACCTTTGGTTCTAAGAGATCAATCACCCATGAAGCATCCAGCGACAGATCAGCTGAAAAAAATTCCTGAAAATAATCATTCGCCAAGGCGGCCATCTCCTCAAAATTTGAGTGAACCACTCCAATAATATCAGTTAGCGCACGTATTTTATTTTTACGTGCTCGCCAAACAGCTTTACTTTGAAAGTATTTGGTGTTACGATCCCCTTCCTTTAGCCATGTGATTCTGGATCATTGCAACCACATCATCTCCTCCTGATATATCAATTCATTCATCTTATCAGTAACGTTCCTTATATCTTGTCTGTCAGCGTTCATGCTCATAAGCTCCTCCAATTGAGTACGTGACTTGGCCAACTCCCTAGATATGTTTCCAAATTTCTTGTTGCCCCAAGAGTTGAGAGTTGCCAGAGTCTTCCTTAAGGCAGTTTGTAGCTTGTCCAGATTATCTACACTTCCAACCGAATTCCAAGCTTCCTTAATCACTTCTGGCAGTTCCACATCCCGTTCCCAAAACACCTCGTACCGTCTTATTTTTGGTCCTCGCTGACCCACGTCTGGGGCGCCCTGGAGGGCCAGCGCCACATGATCAGAGCACGGTGAGACGACATGCTTGACGGTATAGAAAGGTTGTCTATATTTGTTGTCACGATTAAAGCAACCTAGTACTAGAGAAGCTTTTAAATTTTTTAATCAATTCTTATATCTAATTTCTTGTATTTAGGCACCAATTGCATTTTTACATTTTTCATAAAAAATGAATCAAACCTAAATTTGTTCCAAAAGAGTGAAATTTGGCATGGGGTGGTATTATGGGTGTATTGGGAGGTGAAAAGTCAGATAAGAAATGACAATTGTTTGGTTGCGCTTTGCTTTCAAAAGGACGGACCTACAACGATGTGTTTCTATGCACAATTTGATACAAATGGTCTGCAGTGAAAAATCCTTCTGTTTGTGTTCAAACTGAAGTCTGAATTAAACATGTTCTGAATTAGTTTGTTGACAAAAAGAACCGTTGTAGTCAATGGCAGGTGGAATACACATGTAATGTGAGTTTTCCTTTTGTCTTCGCAGCCTCTATATTTCATATGTCAGAGGCCACAGATATGAAAACTGATAGAGTTACTAAGTGGTTTACATGATAACGGGTGTCCTTAAGTTCTGGCGTAGGGAAACTGCCGCTCCATCTTCCCACACTCTCCCCTCCTCTCCCCTGCACCGCGCGCCGCTCTGGCCGCGGCGGCCACCAGATCCAGCCATTATGGCCGCCAGCTCCTCCGCCGGAAACCCTGCTCGCCTCGGCCGGTGCTCCCCGCAGCCCGGTGGGGGCGCGCCTCGGACCGTTGGACCCTCGACCCCCCTCCTCCCCGTGGTCCGCGGCCTCGACGACTGCTGCGTCAGATCCGGCCTCGACGCCGCGAATACTGCACCGGGACGGCCGCCCCAGGGCAGGTGCGTCGCTGGGACCGCCGGATCCTTGCGGTTCCCCTTGCGGGGGGGCGGTGCGCCTTAAATCCCTGGTTGTCCGCCGCGACTCCCCTGCCCCCGTTTCCTCTTCGGGACAGGCAGGCGCGACGGGCGATGGATGGACGGAGGTCCGCTCCCGAAAGAAAGGGAGGCCCCGCTCATGCTCGTCGGATCAAAGGAAGCGCCCTCTGCGGCAGCGCTCGGACCGCCGCGGCTCATCCAATACGGGCGGAGGCAGGAAGGCCTTCTTAAGCCGTTTCAAAGGCAAATGCTTCCGCTGCCTCAGTGAGCTCCACCGCCGGGTAGATTGTCATGATCCCCTCCGCTGCATCATCTGCAAGCGCGTTGGGCATTACGACAAGGAGTGCCCGCAGAACCCTCGGAACGGAGGGCCCGGGGGTCCTGCTCAAGATCGCCTGAAGCTGCCCGCTGCCGCGCGCGCCCCGGTCCAAGACCGCCTCGTCTTCCCGGCGGCGCCCCCCACCCCGACATGAATCGCCTGCTCCTGTGCGATCCGGCCAGGCGGCCACGTGAGAGCCACCGGGTGATCGTGGCCACACCGGCGCTGGAGCTCGAGGAGCACGTTCTGCGCCAGCACGCCGTCAGCCTCACCGCTGCCGACCGCTCGCACTCCACCACCCCAGTGGCCGTCGGCAGGGTGATCTTCGAGCAGCTCTCCACCGGCCCGCATCAGCTGCGCGTCACGGCGCACCAGCCCGAAGCCTTCCTCGTCCACTTCGACCTCCCCGCGCACCGGGACAATGCCGTGCGGCGCGCCGTCATCAAGGTCGACGGCTGCAAGTACTTCATCAGGGCATGGAATGAAGACGACCACGCCACAATCCTCAAGTTCAACCATCACGTGCGCGTGGTGATAGAAGACCTGCCGATGCAATTCTGGAACCTGCCGGGTGCCGAGGAGGCCCTCGGCGACATCGGCCGCGTCGACCGGCTGGACTCGCGCACTCTCGAGAGGGGCACACCAAAACCTTCGCGTGCTGGCTCTGGGTCTGGGATGTTGCCCACATCCCAACCAAGCGCGCCCTCTGGGTGCTCAAGCGCGGCGCCGACCGCTCAGATGAGATCATCGGCATCGCCCTCGACGACCGCCGTGTTCCTCCGCCGCCTGGAGCACGCGCTACGACATGCTGATCCACGTCGACCTGCTCAAGGACTGGTCACCCCTTTCGCCGTGCTCCTCCCACTCGGGGCAGAGTGGCCTGCCTTCTTCGGATGACAGCGACGACCGCCCGCTCCCCCACGTCGAGCCGGGCACCTGGGTCGCCCATGTGGAGGACGTCCAGGGCCGGGCGCGCAGCTCCGCGCCGCGTGCCGGCCCGGCTGGCTGCGGCCCGATCTTGGGCGGCTCCGATCGAGACCGCAATGGTGATGGTGGGAGCGGAGATTCGAGCCGGTCCTGGAGGGATCGGCTGCTTGGGCATGGCTGCCACGCCAGGAGCGGCGGCGATGGCGTCGTCAACAGCGTGCATCGCCAGCGCAGCCGCACCCCGGTCGGAAGCCGCCGCTCCGTGGGCTGCAAGGAGGAGGGTTCGAGCTCCAACACCAACACTCTGCGCGCCACGCCGCCCAAGCCGCTTCGACTGGTGCAGGCCGCGCCGGCTGAAGCGGACCCGGTCGCTTAATTCTTCTCCTTCTCCGACTCGGGGCGCGCCCTCTCGCCGCCCCCGCGCACGGACTGCATGCAGTTGGAGATGAAGAACGCGATGATCGAAGCCCTGCGCACCCCTCTTGCTTTCGAAGACGGTGGTCGCTCCCTCCATCCCGCCTGAGTGTCAAGCCAGGGGAGCTTGAGAGCCTGGCGATGCTGCCGTGCTTGCTGCCCTGCGTCAGCTCCCCTGCAGCAGCCACGGTGGGCTTCCAGCTGGATGCGGTGACCCAGCAGGTGGGCGAGATGGTGATCGACAGCCGCAATGAGCAGGCGGCTCAGCTATTCGAGGCGGTGCCCGCACCCATTCTTCCGTGCCAGCCTCCGCGCCCTCGCCACCCTACTCCGCCAAAGTCCAGGGCTCTCTCGGCCCCCTCTCGCCGGAGCGCACGTCAGGCTGCGGCAGGCATCACCACCCTAGTGGCCCAGAGGGCGGTGCTGCGCCTCATCCAGGAGCTTGGCGAGCTCGGCCCAAAGGACAAGATGACACCAAAAGCGGCCGCCCAGATCATGAAGTGCTTCCAAGAGCCACTGTCGGAGGGCAACATCGCTGCCATTGCAAAGCTCACCGGCCTCGATCAAGGCGCTCTCAAGATCGCGGCAGGCATGGCAGGTCTGGCAGATGCTGAGGAGATTCTGCAAGTGTAGTAATGTTAGCATTATCAGATGTAGCTAGGATCCGCCAGCGGCTGGTCTTCAACCGGCTTGAGCTAGGTTTAGTGTCAATGTTTAGTTCCTCGATGATGTGGTTAGCTGCGTGGCGACGGGGTTTTGGGCCTACTGGTGGCCGTCGCCGCCCCAGGCTGTATGTGATGGTGTTTCGTCCCTGCATTAGTAGTTTTTTCAGCTGGCGGAACAACAACTGGTTTTTAGATGAATGACAATACCATGAACTTCATGTCATGAAATGTTAGGGGACTAAACTGCCCTGCGAAGCGTACTGCGATCAACGGCGTGGCCACCGCGCATAGATTAGCAATGTTGTGTTTGCAGGAGACCAAGATAGAGGTGTGGTCGACGGCGATGGCCAGGGAGATCGGTGGCTCCTCGCTGCAAGGCTGCGTCGTCCTCCCAGCTGTAGGTACTAGAGGGGGTGCGGCCATTTTCTGGGACAAAACGGTAGTCGACGTAGTTTCTCATAGCATAGGAAGGTTCTCCATTACGGCTAGGGTTCTTGAGCTCCACTCTGGGCCGCACTTCTGGATCACCACGGTGTATGGGCCAACAGATGACGCCCAGAAAGATAGCTTCCTGGCTGAAATCGCTGCGACAGCTCCATCTACGGCAGGGCCATGGATGATCAATGGCGATTTTAACATGATCTACCAGGCTGCTGACAAGAACAATGCCAATATAAACAGAAGAATGATTGAAAGTTCAGGAGGGCCATTGATCAAGCTGGACTGAGGGAGATAAAATGCAAAAACCGACGTTTCACTTGGAGCAACGAAAGAGAAGTGCCAACGCTTTGCAGCATCGACAAAGTGTTCTGCAACGAGCACTGGGAAGTACTGCACCCTGATCACATCCTAGTGGCTGCATCTACATCTTTTTCGGATCATTGCCCGCTGTACCTGACAGCCGCAAGCAAGCCATGCAGACATGCACGTTTCAGGTTTGAGAGTTTCTGGCCGCGCTTCCCCCGCTTCACAGAAACTGTTCTGCGAGCGTGGCAACGGCCAGTGCACCATGACTGCCCTTTTGTCAGGGTGAAGAAGAAGCTTGAGAGGACGGCGGCGGACCTGAAGATATGGAGCAAAACCACTTTTGGGAGGGCAACCATGCAGTTTCACATAGCAAATGAAGTCATCCGTTTGCTTGATCTAGCCCAGGAGAGCAGAAGACTATCGGCAGCCGAGATCAACCTCAGAAAGCAGCTGAAGCTCAAGGTCCTAGGGTTGGCAGCCATTGAGAGAGCACGGAGGAGTTAAGCTTCAAGGATCACATGGCCGCGGGTTGGTGATGCGAGCACTAAGTTTTTCCACACTAAAATGAGAGCAAGAAGCGGAAAAAACTACATTCATTCTCTTGCAAGCGGCACCACAGTGGCTTACGAACATGACGAAAAATAAAAAATGATTCATGATCACTTCCAAAGCAGTCTGGGCAAACAGGAATCACGCCAAGCAACCCTAAACTGGGACAGGATAAACGTCCCGAGGATCGACCCGCAGGGTTTGGACGCTCCCTTCTCGCACGCAGAAGTTTGGGCAGCGATAGTCGACTCCCCAGCGGATAAAGCCCTGGGTCCGGACGGTTTCAATGGCCATTTTTTTTAGATCTTGTTGGCATATAATCAAAGAGGACATCATGGCTGTTTTTCAAAAATTCTATCACCTCTCAGGGCAAAACTTTGCAAGCCTCAACACTGCCCTCAATGTGCTCCTGCCCAAGAAAAACGGTGCTTTTGAAGTGGTGGACATTTCCGGCCGATCAGCCTCATACACTCAATCGCAAAACTAATCTCAAAGGTGCTCTCGACTAGGCTGTCTGGGGCACTCAGTGCAATCATCTCCCCGGCACAGACGGCATTTCAAAAAGGAAAGTGCATCCACGACAGCTTCCAATACGTTCAAAGTTTAGTAAGGATGCTGCACCGCATGAACAAGAAGGCTCTGTTTTTCAAACTGGACATAGCAAAGGCCTTCGATTCAGTCTCTTGGGAGTACATGTTCGAGTTGATGGAGCGGATGGGCTTCCCACCAAGATGGCGTGACTGGATCGCACTGCTGCTATCTACGACATCGTCATCATGCATGCTCAACGGAGTCCCTGGACCGCAGATCTCCCACAGGTGCGGTTTCAGACAAGGCGATCCCCTCTCTCCGCTGCTCTTCATCATGGCCAACCGCCCCGGCCCCCCCCCTCCCCGCAGCCGCTGCAGCGGAGGGAGCAATGGCTCCGCTGCCAGGTCGGGGGATCAGCATGAGAGCCAGCCTATACGCGGATGATGCGGTGATCTTTGCAAATCCAGAGAAGGAAGAAGTGGAAATGCTGCTTTTTCTACTAAAAAAATTTGGCGACTGCACGGGGCTCAAACTGAACTAGGCTAAGTCTTTGGTGATTCCAATAAACTGCAATGACATTTAGCTGTCTGAGGTGCTTGCTAGTTTCGGAGGACAGCAAACCTCTTTTCCAACCACCTATCTTGGACTGCCCATTTCCAGGAGAAAATTAAGGCTGGTGCACTTCCAATTCATAACCGACCGAATTCGATCTAGGCTGGCGGGATGGAAGGGCCGGCTCATGAGCATGGCTGGCAGGCGAGTCCTCGTGCGTGCGGTGCTAACTGCGCTGCCAGTGTTTGCCATGACCGTCCTCAAGGTCCCAAAGAAAATCCTAAGAGAAGTGGACAAGGCTCGCAGGCAGTTCCTCTGGGCGCAGGACGAGAAAATCACCGGGGCCAAATGCAAGGTGGCTTGGGATAAGGTATGCCGGCCGGTGGACAAGGGAGGGCTTGGCATCCTGGATCTCCACCGTTTTGGCGCGGCCCTGCGGATGCGATGGCTCTGGCTTTCATGGCAGCAATAGCATAACCCCTGGATGAGCTTTCCCGTCCCATGCGATCACGACGATCGTGTGCTCTTTGCATCGGCCACCTAAGTGCAGCTGGGAAACGGAAGAACAACCACTTTTTGGACAAGCTCTTGGTTGGGATCAATGCCTCTATGCCAAGAGTTCCCAACTCTTTTCCAGCACTCGCGTGGCAAGGGCAGGACAGTTCAAGAGGCCCTGGCAAATGACAAATGGATTCAAGACCTGCAGCACGACAATAGGGCCGAAATGGTGGTTCAGTACCTGCAGCTCTGGAGAAAGCTTCGCAGGGCCAACGTCGCACTAACAACGAAGGAAGACTCGATCACCTGGGTGGCAGGTGGTGGAAACTTCTATACTGCCAGTGCTGCTTACAAACTGCAGGCAGGCGATGCCCCTAATCCCGGAATCAAGGCAGAAATCTGGAAGGCTTGGGCCCCTGGAACCGTTAAGATGTTTGCATGGCTTCTCCTCCAAGACAGACTCTGGTGCAATGATCGCCTGCAGCGGCGCGGGTGGCCAAACGGTTACTTATGTGCTCTCTGTCTCAGAAATCTCGAATGTTCTATGCACCTATTCTGGGATTGCCCACTCGCACGGTCGGTTTGGGAGGCGGCATCCTCCTGGAATGGATGTGCAGCCCTGCAGCTTGCCAGAACAACGAGCCACTCATCACTAAGGCACTGGAAAAAAACAGTCCAACTAGCACCATCAAACTCCAGGAAAGGGCTCAAGACGATGATGATGCTGATAGCCTGGGAGATATGGAAGGAGAGAAATGCATGTGTTTTCAACAACAAACTCCCCCATGCTAAAGACGTGTTTGCACTCCATCAGGAACACGATCGACCTATGGAGAATGGCGGGAGCAACATGCCTAGAGCCCCCCTTTGGGGAATATGTAGCGAGAGATTAGGCCGAGGGCTAAGCATGTCAAAGACCCAGCTAAATAAACCCAGGACCACCAATCGACCAATCCAGCACATCTAAAGACAACATCACATCCACCATCCATAGGATAGAACCGGCGCACGGTTTTCTTACGTTTTCTCTCTACTAGGGATCAACTCAACTAAAGTAAGCAACATTTTCACCGTGCCAGCGAGACAGACCAGACTATACAATTCTTCATGTCAAAGACTCATCAGGATACCAAATTCGTCGACGGGATTTGAAGCACGAGAGAGCAGGGGCAGGGAGACGTGCCTAGTTGTCACACGCCCTAAACAGAGTCAGCAGGCCCAGGAACAGATTGATGATGTCAAGGTAGAGCGTGACGGCAGCCCAGACATACTCGTCATACTTGTAACGCTTGATGATGCTGCCCGTGTCATAGACAATGTAGCCACTGAAGATGAGTGCCGCCAGCGTGCCATAGATCATGTGAGAGAGCTTGCCCAGCGGGAAGAAGATCTGCAAACAGAAGTCATGATCAGTACTTGCATTATAGAATAGAGAAGACTGATAGGTAAATGGGCGACACACCTAACTAGAGAAGGGAACGGACGGCATCTAACCTGAATGAAAGCAAAGACGAGCAAAATCATCAGAGAAGCAAATAGGAAAGGACCAAGGAAGCTAAAGTCCTTGCCCCTCCTTGCAGCCCAGAAGGTGTAAGCAGTGAGGCTCAAGACAACCACAATTGTAAGAATCCCAGCCTGCAAAATGACCTTGCCTGCACACATAGCGGACTATTTTAGCAGTGGTTCTTTATCAAAGAAAACCCATCCTACCAACAAAGTACAAAACACACACACATATATATAAGAGGACGGCTACTAAATGAACTAATTGCTTTCTTACCATCGCATACATCTCTAAATGAACTATCATGTAAATTTGACTAAACAATAAAGCACATGCATGCTAAAATCTGAAGTAAATGGCAGTGATGCATTGAAGAAGCAAACTAGCAGCAACCTCCTGCGATGTGGTACAAGATAGAAAGAACCTTGGAATTGGTACAACCCCAAAATGCAGTGGTGAACACTAACGCAAACACAAATGGATGACAGATCACAGAGTGCCTGTCAATATAACTATGTCTAAATCGAAAGATTATGTATTTTCAATCACTTTAATCCAATGAGATTTAACCAGCACATGCATGAAGCATCTATTGTCTTATCACGACACTAGTATGATATATCAACTGAAAATCCTTTCTATCTTGATAAAAGTTTAAGCTAGTCCTGCAACCTAAATCACGTCCTTACCAAAACCATGTCAACTTGAGCAGCTCGGCTGGCATATTATTGGACAAATCGGCCCTTCAGATCAAAGAGCAGCTCGGCTGACATATTATTGCTATCATAACACTATGTATCTTAAAACAAATAGTTGCCGGAAGAAACAGTAAAAATATATGCAAGTTCCAACCAATGTTCTATGAAAAGCAAAGGTTACTGTTTGCCAGTTTCTTAGTGAAAAAGTAACCGCTGAAAATAGCAAAGCCAGCTCTTCTAAAAAGGTAATCCTGCTAGCTGGCAATACTACAAATGCTTCTAACTCAGACAAGCATATCAATCATAAATCGTGACCAACAACTACAATTTGCCCTCAACACAGACTAGGAAAATGCATCAACTACAGTCACATGGGCTGCCTGGCCGTGTCTACCATTTGCACAGGTATGGCAAATTGGCAGCGGATGTATTTCTGAACCCAGTCCACACGCAAACAAAATGCTTCACAATAACAGTATGAAACTATCAATTGTCGCACATGGTGACTAGCACAATTGCCATACGATAACAGTAGGAAGCTAATAGTACGAAAATATCTACTAGCCATGGATATGTAATGAATTAACACAATGAGAGGGGCATTAAAGGCACATGGTGAACAGGCTAGGAGTTGGCAGATGTGACTCAAGAATTTGATGGTGCAGGAGCTATCAGATTCTGATGATAGCATGTGCTGATTTACATAAGCAGCAGAGCGACTCAAGAAGAAGCTAGGAGCAGAAAGAGTACCACTGGTAAAGGCACATGTCAAGCCCACAGAGAAGCTGATGGCCACTGTGAAGACGCCAAGAAGCAGCAAGTTGATTGGGTGCTTCTGGCGGTAGATGTGCAGCGGGCACAGCACTGCGTAAAAACAACAAGCATTTTAGCAAGTGGCACAGCACTGCATACCAAAAATTAACAGGCATTTTAGAAACAGAATAACTTCCAGCTGCAATTCACAAAGCTACCACGTCCCAATCTACAGTAGTATAGCAAAATTAAGAGTGCATGGGACGTTCCTGCAAAAAACAGGAGTTGTAATCCATAGCTTTGCAGGGACGAGAATGCAAAGAAAGCAAAGGGAAAGTTAGTCCTGTCCTGTGACCAAGGCCCTCAAAATCGGACATAATTAAATCTTTTATTTTTTGCGGGAAGGACATGATGAAATGGCACGCATACAAATTCGTCGAAATGCCCGGAAGCAACGACCTTTTATTTTCAGGGGATTCACTCCAAGTCTTTATGCTTGCAGGCGTACAATCAAGAAAGAGCTCCAGTGGCTAGTTCACAGAGCGAAACGAAAATCTTCTTCAGATCTACCAAATTGGGACCGTGGATTCCGATAATTGTGCAACATATTTGTTTTGTGGCGTTTAAAACGCACTTGTTGTATGTCGTAACTTAATTTTGTACAGCCCCTGTAGGCCTTGACATACAGGCTCTGTTTCTTTTACCAAAAAGAAAAAACCCTCGCTGCAATTGGATCACAAATTCGTAATGGAGGAGAAATGGTTTGAGGCCTCACCGACGAAGGGGAAGACGAGGATGAAGACGTACAGCCCGAGGCCGGCGTAGGAGGAGACGAAGAAACGCGGGATGCTGCTGACTTTGACGAAGACGACCGCGACGGCGGCGGTGAGGAGCAGCTGCAGGCAGAGGACGACGTAGATCTTCCGGATGAGCGCCCAGCGCAGCTCGGGGCTCTCCGTCGTCCCCTTCGGTACCGCGGTGCCCGCCTCGATATCGCCGCCGCCCTTCATCTCGCCCGGCGTTGCCTCCGGAGGTAGGGTTTTCGCGGGTGTGGCGGAAAGCGAGCGGGGGAGTGGGCAGGACGGAGCAAAGCGAACGGAGGCAGTATATAGTCAGATCAGATGACACCGATCAACCTGCTGGGCCCACTGGTCAGGCAGAAAAGAATCATAGACGGTGGAATTGTTAGGCGGTTTCTTCTTGTTGGGAGAAAGGCAGATGCTATCTTTTTCTTTTCTGATCGATGATTAGCAAAAGAGAGTCCGTGCGTTGCAACGGGAGAAAAAGAAGTCATAATCTTCAATGGCGATGATCATATTCTGTTCACATCTCATCATCGCATGATTTGGAAATTTGTTCACAAATACAAGAAAATGTTTCTTTTTTGAAATTTATTAAAAATTGAAGCAATGTTCACATTTTCGAAAAAATATCGTGGTTGTGAAAAAACTTGGTACTTCAAAGAATTATTATGAAATTCAGAAAACGTTGTTTTAAAAGCATACTATAATATTCCAATCCACCCGGCAGTTAACTCTTCAAAATTCACGCGGGTGTAAGTCACAAACACTCAGAAGCATTACTGTTTAACTACGTATTCGATCATTCGTGAACACTTCACAAATTTGGGAACATTTTTTACTATTTACAAAAAAAACTTTAAAAATTGTGACATTTTTTTACATTGCGGACGGTTTTTAAGCATTTTCTTTTGAATCGGCGAACAATTTGAATCGGCGAACAATTCTAGTATAGAGGAACATTTTTTTCGAAATTGTTGGATATTTTTTGAAAACCACGAACATTTTTTGAAATGCATGAACATTTTCTGAATCAACAAACATTTTATGAAACAATAAACTCTTTTGTAATTCAAGAAATGTTTTCCAAAATTTACGATATTTTTCGAATTAGCAAACATTTTTTCAGTTTAATTAATAATTTTTAATACACGGACTTTTTTTCAAACTGATATACTCTTTTATTTTATGAACATTTTTCCAAAATCACGAACATTTCTTTGAATATGCGAATATTTTTAGAAAAATCCTGAGCATGTTTTAAATTCACAAACATTTTATGTTTTCTTGGACATTTTATTTCAAAAATACTCAGTTTTTTAAAATTTCAAAAGCTTTTGGAAATTGCTAATTATTTAAAGTAAAAAAATAAAAAAAGAAACTAAAAAACTGGCGTGCGCACATGTGCCGGCCCAAACGGTATAGTAGGTTCCTATGCTTGGGCCGGCCCAGGCGGGGGATCCCGTGCAAAACGTTTTTGTCACTTATAGGTGGCATTGGGTAATATTTTGCAATTTTAATGACATACCGCCAGAAGCAATAGGCCCTTTATTATTAGGTATAGATATGAAGGGAAAGAAATTGGACAGGGGCTCTGTGCTTCTGTCCGCCTCGATAGCCACACAAGATAGGTTTTTTATTTTTTTCGAGGAAAAATAACATAGGTTTTTTCTCGAGCGGTTTCGAATTTTGGATTTGTGGAGAGGGAACAAGTGGAGGTGCACTAAAAGAAATACCAGAAAAGACGGTATTCCATACAACCTTGTCCGCTCATATGACCGCCGTATGACGTGGAAACCGATGCTCCTCGGTCCACCTGAATAACTTTATAAACGTGCCTTCGCCAATGGATAACAACCAATCTTCATCATCACCGTAGCCATCTTCAACAACCTAGGCCACCGCCATTTCCCATCTCCATAGCCATCACCTTCACCTCCACCATAGCTCTCAGCAATGTAGTCATACTTGTAATCGTGTATCAGACACGACATCTATTGTAAGACATATTATCAATATATCAATCTTCATGATGTGTTCTTTGTGTGATCTTCATGTGTGAGTAGTTCGGTAAGGTATGGGTTGAGGCAAAAGCCTTGCAACCAGAAGTATTTGTTGTGGGGATCAACAGAAGGGTATTGAATTAACATCTCGTATGTGTGAAATAAAATGGTTCCATAGTTGTCTCTTGTCTCGTTCGCGTTCTTCATCCATGCAGGTACCCAGAATCACGTAGGACGAGCCATGGAGAGGCTAAGGGCAGGGAGACCATGAAGTGTTATTGTGAATACTAGTGACAGAAAGGTTTAGTACGGTAACACGGATCCTATCCCTGGGGCACAAGACATGTAGTCATAAATGTCCAATGCTTTTGTCTGATTATAGCAATCTTAATTATCGGCAACAGATAGGGCATTTAGTTGGACACCTAACTTTTGATGCAGGACGCGTGCGGTCAAGACATAATTTGGACACATCCCCCACTTCGGTACATAACAAGCACATCTTGATGGGTGTCTTCAAGAGCACAAATTAAGATCATATCTAATCATAACACAAATATATGGTTGTAAGCATTAAGACCTCATACCCATGCCTATTTTTTATTATAACTGTCTTCCAACAGTTGTTTGGTTTCGATCCGGTCAAAAGCTAGAATTATTTCTTTAACAAAAGCTTGCTTAAGACCCTAGCTTAAAGGGCATCATCCTCTCGTGGGATCAATAACTCAGGGTCACCTCTGGGAAAAAAGGAGAGAATCCTTTCTACCCTATTTTTGGATCACCAAAGGAAGTAATCACTGGCGTGGATTCATACCCCACGGTCCCTGCCAGTTGTAACTCAAGTACCAGTGGCGGACGTGACTTTGCATTCGCAAATGTGCCCGCCACTCATATTTTGGCTCATGGCTTTTGTGGATGAAAATACTAGTGGCTGACACGGACTGCAGCCCGGCACTAGTAACAAAAATATCAGTGGCGGTCGCGACTTTTGTGGCCTCCAATGGTAATTTTTAGATGACTTATGGAAAGTACCAGTGCGGGCATTTTGGCTAGCCCGTGACTGGTGTTTTTGCTAGTTTTTTAGAATGTTTGGGTTTTAGTGTTTTAGGTTTAGGCTTATGCTTTAGTTTTTCTACATTAAAGTTACATCATTGGAAGTTCCATGTAAGAGCTTCTACAACCGAACCCCTCAAGCCCCCCCCCCTAAACGTCTGGGCGGATAGCCGGAACACAACCTGGCCACAAAATCACCACTCAACCGTCCCCCACACACCCAGCCCAAACGTATGGGTTGTCCGACATCCCTCATGTCCATCTCATATGCGGGGCGGATATGGGAACGCTCGGGCGTGCCCAAACGCGTCTGCCACGTCGGACTTATGGGTGGGGAATGTGCAAAAAACCATCAGTCCCCTGGGTTCTTCCTTCTATTTTGTGAGGACACATTCATGTCGTCACTCTAGCGCACTACACAAGAGACCAAAATATGCTATTTAAGACGGGTGACGAAGGTGACCCTAGGTGCTCCCATTCCCCTCCTCTCCATGTAGTCTGCGCCGCCATCGCTTCCACCTCCCCTCCCCTTTCCAAAGTGAGCTTGGCGTCTGCAATGGTCTGGCAAAAGGTATTACAAATTGATCACAACCAAGTGTTGAGAGGAGACCGCCACCGAGGAGGCACGTCATGCTTCTCAAATTGTGGCGTAATAAGAGGAGGTAACAGAGAAAGAGGAGGAGGTAGTGCCATGGGAGGAGGAGGAGGAGGAGGTGTTGAAGGAGGAGGTGGGTCTGTAGGATATGGAGGAGGAGGTGTGGGTGTGGAGGTTGTGCCCAGTGGTTTTGGCATGGATGAGGTGTACGCAGGGTTCCAACACGCCAATGCCACGGAGACCGCCACCGAGATTCGTGCCACCAGAGGAGGTGATTGTGGAGGAGGTAATGGAGAAGGAGGAGGTGATTCTATAGGGTCTCAAATTGAGAAAATATAGATAACGGACACAGAAAACCAAATTTTTACATGGCACGCATAATAGTGTTTATTGAGATTGGAAGCAGTGATCGCTTTACATACAAACCTGTTTGTTCCTTCTCGAAACATAATTTTCTTCATGGGAGATGGTGCGGGTTGTAAGCAGCCTACATGAAAACTTTCACAAAATATTCTCAATTTTTTACCACATCCTCTAGTGACCATATCATTACTCCATGCCAAGTCTCCAGGCTTAGTTAAATTTCTTATAATTATAATGGCAGTAACCTACATCCCAGTAAACACCACAAGTAGTAAACACCACAAATAATATTTCCAAATCCACTTTGGTCTATAATTTCATGTACATGTAATTCAAAATTGAATTATATCAAGTAAACTCTAGAGAGGTACTTAATGGCTTAAATATAACAAATGACCATCCGAAAATGCCAAATTTTGACAAGTTACATGCAATGGTGCGTGTTTAATGCGAGAAAAAATTGAAGGACAATGGAGGAAGCAGTGGTCGCTTCCGATGTAAACCTTACCCATGCCCTCTCGAAATCTAGTTTCTTCCTCGAAAATGGTCTAGTTTGTAAGCAATATTCATGACAAATTTTGTGAAGCATTCTCAAATTTTTTTACGATAGCTTCTGAGGGCTATATAATGACACCATTGCCAAGTCTTGGAATTTTTGGTTCGTTTGAATTCCTGAAAATTAAACTGTCAATAACCTACATGCCGGTAACCAGATCTCAGACCACTAGTGTATGAGACTGCTTTTAATTTATGGTATTTGGGCTAAACATATACAAATACCATCATAGTATATTTTTATTTACTTTTGGTCATAACTGCATGTACATGCAGTCGAAACTTTAGTGATATCCATTAGATAAAATAAATGCACTTAATGGTTTAAATATAGCATATAGCAAACGGGCCCAAAAAAAATCAATTTTGACATGTTTCATGTAATAGTACATGTCGAGTGTGCGCAAAATTTGAAGGCCAGTGAATAAATCAGCAGTCGCTTTACATACAAACCGGATCAGGTTCCTCTTGAAACCTAATTTCTTGCTCGTAGATGATCTGATTTGTAAGTAGTGTACATGACACTATTGCAAAAAATTGTCAAATTTGTACCAAAGCCTCTGGGGGTATATCATGACACCGTGTCCAGTCTCAGGACTTTTGTGCTTCATTTGAATTCCTGAGAGTTAAAATGACAATAACCTAAATTTTGATGGCCGAATCTTGGACCCGTGGTGTATGAGACTCTTTTTTTGTGGTATATGGGCTAAACATATACTAAAGACCATCTATAATATTTTTAACCCACTTTTGTCCATAATTGCTACTCGCAAGGTTTTGTCTCATGAGAAACATGACATTTTCCCTCTCGAAATCTGCAAAGGACATAATCTTGACAGTACCCTCATGCCTCGAACTACTGTTAGCATGACATGATCCGTGAAGATATCTGTGGCGTTGTGCAAACCCTTGATACAATATGTCCATCTCCTCGTCGTGCAAGATGTCACTTATCATATCATCGTGTGGTAATGCTTGAAACCTTCCTCCAACAATAGACCCTCGTAGGGTCGGACGATAGTGTAGGGCTGGTTTTGGGAGGCACACTTATCCTTGAAGGGTTGATGAGCGTGACGAAACAGTGATTTTTGACTCCCAGGGAATGCGGAGGGAGGGCAGAGCCCGGGCTAGATGGGGTGTCTTCTCTTTTTTCTTCTTACTTCTCGGTTGGGCCGGGTCCTGGTGCTGCTACTATACGTGCGTTATTGCATAATTGCAACTTCATTGAGTCGACGAGATTTGTCGTAGTAGAGTCCACCGTGAAATTGTTCTTTTTCCTTATTTTTTTAGGACAAGCTTTGTTCTTCTTATTCCATTCATTCTTTTAAGCATCATGCTAATTCCTTTTCATTATGTAATATTTTTACACATAGTGCATACAACACACTCATTTTTATAAAGAAACGCAGGATCCATGTACTTAAAGCCTATTGATTGCCAAAGAAACACATAATCCATGTACTTGAAACTTATTGATTGGCAAAGAAACACATAATCCATGTACTTGAAGCCTATTGGTCGAGACATCTATCCACGGATTGATGACATGGCGTAGCCTATTGCTTTTTTGTTTGAGATGGACAATGGCGTATTGCTTCTTCTTTTTTTGACATGGACATGACCTACTACTAGTGGAAATAAATCACATCCACCGTCCACACCAAACAAAAATATGTATGTCCTCCTCGAGGCGCTGCAAGTTCCGCCTTTTGTTCTCGGTGCGAATTTCAGGTAACTCGCCGGTTGCCGGAAATTTCTATGCCCCGGGAAAATTTGTTACCACCCAAAATTTTGGAATTCAATATGTATACGTTATGGCAACAAGGCACTTGCCTTAGCGGTAGGGAGCTTGACCTGATATGGTCACGTCACTGGTTCTATTCCCCGTTTTGTAAAATAAAATAAAGTATTATCGTGTCATCCAAAGCTTATTAAAATTAAAAGTTGTGGTGCGAAAGTACCAAGTCAAACTCTCAACCTTTTATCCCTTCCCCTCAAAAAAAATCTCAACCTTCTATAGTTGATCGACAACTTGAATAGAAAGTACTTCGTGTACGCAATGGGTTAAGTGAAAATATATATGGACGTTGAAAAATAGAATTCCAAAGTCATTTGAAGATTTTTGGGCGAAAACCCTGGATTTTTTAGAACGGGGTACACGCACCCCCCTCCCCCCGTCGCGCCCCCAATAAAACCGGAATAAGAAACATTGGTCTACACCCATGCAAGGATCCGACACCATCTAGGAACACTCGGCATCCGGCACCCATGGTGGAGCAACGTCGTGGGAAAGGCTCCAGATGGTGCGAAGCCGCGTCCAGTCCAGCTGTCGCAAGGACACTGCATCATGGTGGACACCGCCACAGGCTACTACCGGGGTACTACTCCGTGGTGGAGTCCGCGATTGAGGCACTCCTCCGATCTTCCCGGAACCAATTGTGCCGAACATTGCATCCTCTCCATCCGGTCTGTCGCCTACCACAGTAGCTGCCAGCCGCCAAGCCTGACCCCTTCGCCAGGATCATGGAGATGACGACAATAACGGTGGCGCTTCGTCCCCGAGCTCCTCCCCTAAGCACAGTCAACACCTCTCCACCGGTGGAAACAAGAATTTTTAATATGTCCGATGAATTGGTATAGCTAATTTCTATGTATTTTATACAACTAACATTAATCTATAGCCCAGTTTTTTAATATCGGCTAACCTGTATGATTCCTAATCTAAGGTACCTAGGTTTAACGGTCTTGTGCAACTAGCAAGACTAGCAAGGTAGATACCCTTATTAGAACTATTGAGGACACAAGTAAAGTTCTATTTCTGTTTCTAAAATGATTCATGTGTAGAATACCATCACTTCCATGGATTGATATCTTGAGTTCTCATTGAGGAAACTATTTTACTTACTACAAACTCCTGCTGACATCACGCAATGCGAGGTTTAAGAAGAAGTAGCCGATTTGGATCGATGATGCCGACTGTTGGGGAACGTAGTAATTTCAAAATTTTCCTACGCACACGCAAGATCATGGTGATGCACAGCAACGAGAGGGGAGAGTGTTGTCTACGTACCCACGCAGACCGACTGCGGAAGCGATCACACAACGTAGAGGAAGTAGTCGTACGTCTTCCCGATCCGACCGATCCAAGCACCGTTACTCCGGCACCTCCGAGTTCTTAGCACACGTACTGCTCGATGACGATCCCCGGACTCCGATCCAGCAAAGTGTCGGGGAAGAGTTCCGTCAGCACGACGGCGTGGTGACGATCTTGATGTTCTACCGTCGCAGGGCTTCGCCTAAGCACCGCTACAATATGATCGAGGTGGAATATGGTGGCAGGGGGCACCACACACGGCTAAGGAACGATCTCAAGGATCAACTTGTGTGTCTAGAGGTGCCCCCTGCCCCTGTATATAAAGGAGCCAAGGGGGAGGGGTTCAGCCGGTCCTATGGTGGCGCAGGAGGAGTCCTACTCCTACTGGGAGTAGGACTCCCCCCCAATCCTAGTTGGAATAGGATTCCCCGAGGGGGGGAGAGAGAGGGGCCGACCACCTCTCCTAGTCCTAATAGGACTAGGGAAGGGGGGAGGCGCGCGGCCCATCATGGGCTGCCCCTTCTCCTTTCCACTAAAGCCCACTAAGGCCCATATAGCTCCCGGGGGGTTCCGGTAACCTCCCGGTACTTCGGTAAAATCCCGATTTCACCCGGAACACTTCCGATATCCAAACATAGGCTTCCAATATATCAATCTTTATGTCTCGACCATTTCGAGACTCCTCGTCATGTCCGTGATCACATCCGGGACTCCGAACTAACTTCGGTACATCAAAATGCATAAACTCATAATAACTGTCATCGTAATGTTAAGCGTGCGGACCCTACGGTTCGAGAACAATGTAGACATGACTGAGACACATCTCTGGTCAATAACCAATAGCGGGACTTGGATGCCCATATTGGCTCCTACATATTCTATGAAGATCTTTATCGGTCAGACCGCATAACAACATACGTTATCCCCTTTGTCATCGGTATGTTACTTGCCCGAGATTCGATCGTCGGTATCCAATACCTAGTTCAATCTCGTTACCGGCAAGTCTCTTTTCTTGTTCTGTAATACATCATCCCGCAACTAACTCATTAGTTGCAATGCTTGCAAGGCTTATGTGATGTGCATTACCGAGAGGGCCCAGAGATACCTCTCCGACAATCGGAGTGACAAATCCTATTCTCGAAATACGCCAACCCAACATCTACCTTTGGAGACACCTGTAGAGCTCCTTTATAATCACCCTTTTACGTTGTGACGTTTGGTAGCACACAAAGTGTTCCTCAGGCAAACGGGAGTTGCATAATCTCATAGTCATAGGAACATGTATAAGTCATGAAGAAAGCAATAGCAACATACTAAACGATCGGGTGCTAAGCTAATGAAATGGGTCATGTCAATCAGATCATTCAACTAATGATGTGACCTCGCTAATCAAATAACAACTCTTTGTTCATGGTTAGGAAACATAACCATCTTTGATTAACGAGCTAGTCAAGTAGAGGCATACTAGTGACACTCTGTTTGTCTATGTATTCACACATGTATTATGTTTCCGGTTAATACAATTCTAGCATGAATAATAAACATTTATCATGATATAAGGAAATAAATAATAACTTTATTATTGCCTCTAGGGCATATTTCCTTCAGTCTCCCACTTGCACTAGAGTCAATAATCTAGATTACACTGTAATGATTCTAACACCCATGGAGTCTTGGTGTTGATCATGTTTTGCTCGTGGAAGAGGCTTAGTCAACGGGTCTGCAACATTCAGATCCGTATGTATCTTGCAAATCTCTATGTCTCCCACCTGGACTAGATCCCAGATGGAATTGAAGCGTCTCTTGATGTGTTTGGTCCTCTTATGAAATATGGATTCCTTTGCCAAGGCAATTGCACCAGTATTGTCACAAAAGATTTTCATTGGACCCGATGCACTAGGTATGACACCTAGATCGGATATGAACTCCTTCATCCAGACTCCTTCGTTCGCTGCTTCCGAAGCAGCTATGTACTCCGCTTCACATGTAGATCCCGCTACGACGCTTTGTTTAGAACTGCACCAACTGACAGCTCCACCGTTTGATGTAAACACGTATCCGGTTTGCGATTTAGAATCGTCCGGATCAGTGTCAAAGCTTGCATCAACGTAACCTTTTACGGTGAGCTCTTTGTCACCTCCATATACGAGAAACATATCCTTAGTCCTTTTCAGGTATTTCAGGATGTTCTTGACCGCTGTCCAGTGATCCACTCCTGGATTACTTTGGTACCTCCCTGCTAAACTTATAGCAAGGCACACATCAGGTCTGGTACACAGCATTGCATACATGATAGAGCCTATGGCTGAAGCATAGGGAACATCTTTCATTTTCTCTCTATCTTCTGTAGTGGTCGGGCATTGAGTCTGACTCAACTTCACACCTTGTAACACAGGCAAGAACCCTTTCTTTGCTTGATCCATTTTGAACTTCTTCAAAATCTTGTCAAGGTATGTGCTTTGTGAAAGTCCAATTAAGCGTCTTGATATATCTCTATAGATCTTTATGCCTAATATGTAAGCAGCTTCACCGAGGTCTTTCATTGAAAAACTCTTATTCAAGTATCCCTTTATGCTATCCAGAAATTCTATATCATTTCCAATCAGTAATATGTCATCCACATATAATATCAGAAATGCTACAGAGCTCCCACTCACTTTCTTGTAAATACAGGCTTCACCAAAAGTCTGTATAAAACCAAATGCTTTCATCACACTATCAAAGCGTTTATTCCAACTCCGAGAGGCTTGCACCAGTCCATAAATGGATCGCTGGAGCTTGCACACTTTGTTAGCTCCCTTTGGATCGACAAAACCTTCTGGTTGCATCATATACAACTCTTCTTCCAGAAATCCATTCAGGAATGCAGTTTTGACATCCATCTGCCAAATTTCATAATCATAAAATGCGGCAATTGCTAACATGATTCGGACAGACTTAAGCATCGCTACGGGTGAGAAGGTCTCATCGTAGTCAACCCCTTGAACTTGTCGAAAACCTTTTGCGACAAGTCGAGCTTTGTAGACAGTTACATTACCATCAGCGTCAGTCTTCTTCTTGAAGATCCATTTATTCTCAATTGCTTGCCGATCATCGGGCAAGTCAACCAAAGTCCATACTTTGTTCTCATACATGGATCCCATCTCAGATTTCATGGCTTCAAGCCACTTTGCGGAATCTGGGCTCACCATCGCTTCTTCATAGTTCGTAGGTTCATCATGATCTAGCAGCATGATTTCCAGAACAGGATTACCGTACCATTCTTGAGCGGATCTCGCTCTGGTTGATCTACGAGGTTCAGTAGTATCTTGTCCTAAAGTTTCATGATCATCATCATTAGCTTCCTCACTAATTGGTATAGGTGTCGCAGAAACAGTTTTCTGTGATGTACTACTTTCCAATAAGGGAGCAGGTACAGTTACCTCATCAAGTTCTACTTTCTTCCCACTCACTTCTTTCAAGAGAAACTCCTTCTCTAGAAAGGATCCATTCTTAGCAACGAATGTCTTGCCTTCGGAGCTATGATAGAAGGTGTACCCAACTGTCTCCTTTGGGTATCCTATGAAGACACATTTCTCCGATTTGGGTTCGAGCTTATCAGGTTGAAGCTTTTTCACATAAGCATCGCAGCCCCAAACTTTAAGAAATGACAACTTTGGTTTCTTGCTAAACCACAGTTCATAAGGCGTCGTCTCAACGGATTTTGATGGTGCCCTATTTAACGTGAATGCGGCCGTCTCTAAAGCATAACCCCAAAACGATAGCGGTAAATCAGTAAGAGACATCATAGATCGCACCATATCTAGTAAAGTATGATTACGACGTTCGGACACACCATTACGCTGTGGTGTTCCGGGTGGCGTGAGTTGCGAAACTATTCCACAATTTTTCAAATGTACACCAAACTCGTAACTCAAATATTCTCCTCCACGATCAGATCGTAGAAACTTTATTTTCTTGTTACGATGATTTTCAACTTCACTCTGAAATTCTTTGAACTTTTCAAATGTTTCAGACTTATGTTTCATTAAGTAGATATACCCATATCTGCTTAAGTCATCTGTGAAGGTGAGAAAATAACGATATCCGCCACGAGCCTCAATATTCATCGGACCACATACATCGGTATGTATGATTTCCAACAAATCTGTTGCTCTCTCCATAGTACCGGAGAACGGTGTTTTAGTCATCTTGCCCATGAGGCACGGTTCGCAAGTACCAAGTGATTCATAATCAAGTGGTTCCAAAAGTCCATCAGTATGGAGTTTCTTCATGCGCTTTATACCGATATGACCTAAACGGCAGTGCCACAAATAAGTTGCACTATCATTATCAACTCTGCATCTTTTGGCTTCAACATTATGAATATGTGTGTTACTACTATCGAGATTCATCAAGAATAGACCACTCTTCAAAGGTGCATGACCATAAAAGATATTACTCATATAAATAGAACAACCATTATTCTCTGATTTAAATGAATAACCGTCTCGCATTAAACAAGATCTAGATATAATGTTCATGCTTAACGCTGGCACCAAATAACAATTATTTAGGTCTAATATTAATCCCGAAGGTAGATGTA
Organism: Triticum urartu; assembly: GCF_003073215.2. Taxonomy (NCBI): domain Eukaryota; kingdom Viridiplantae; phylum Streptophyta; class Magnoliopsida; order Poales; family Poaceae; genus Triticum; species Triticum urartu. The sequence continues at coordinate 700,785,496 of NC_053024.1, read as the reverse complement.
GAGGTAGCGTGCCGACCGCGATCACATCGACTTTGGAACCGTTTCCCACGCGCATCGTCACCTCGTCCTTCGCCAGTGTTCGCTTAATCCGTAGTCCCTGTTTCGAGTTGCAAATATTAGCAACAGAACCAGTATCAAATACCCAGGTGCTACTGCGAGCTCTAGTAAGGTACACATCAATAACATGTATATCACATATACCTTTGTTCACCTTGCCATCCTTCTTATCCGCCAAATACTTGGGGCAGTTCCGCTTCCAGTGACCAGTCTGCTTGTAGTAGAATCACTTAGTTTCAGGCTTAGGTCCAGACTTGGTTTTCTTCTCCTGAGCAGCAACTTGCTTGCCGTTTTTCTTGAAGTTCCCCTTCTTCTTCCCTTTGCCCTTTTTCTTGAAACTGGTGGTTTTGTTAACCATCAACACTTGATGCTCCTTCTTGATTTCTACCTCCGCAGCTTTCAGCATTGCGAAGAGCTCGGGAATAGACTTGTTCATCCCTTGCATATTATAGTTCATCACGAAGCTCTTGTATCTTGGTGGCAGTGATTGGAGAATTCTGTCAATGACGCAATCATCTGGAAGATTAACTCCCATCTGAATCAAGTGATTATTATACCCAGACATTTTGAGTATATGCTCACTGACAGAACTGTTCTCCTCCATCTTGCAGCTATAGAAATTATTGGAGACTTCATATCTCTCAATCCGGGCATTTGCTTGAAATATTAACTTCAACTCCTGGAACATCTCATATGCTCCATGACGTTCAAAACGTTGTTGAAGTCCCGATTCTAAGCCGTAAAGCATGGCACACTGAACTATCGAGTAGTCATCAGCTTTGCTCTGCCAGACGTTCATAACATCTGGTGTTGCTCCAGCAGCAGGCCTGGCACCCAGCGGTGCTTCCAGGACGTAATTCTTCTGAGCAGCAATGAGGATAATCCTCAAGTTACGGACCCAGTCCTGTAATTGCTACCATCATCTTTCAACTTTGCTTTCTCAAGGAACGCATTAAAATTCAACGGAACAACAACACGAGCCATCTATCTACAATCAACATAAACAAGCAAGATACTATCAGGTACTAAGTTCATGATAAGTTTAAGTTCAATTAATCAAATTACTTAAGAACTCCCACTTAGATAGACATCCCTCTAATCCTCTAAGTGATCACGTGATCCAAATCAACTAAACCATAACCGATCATCACGTGAGATGGAGTAGTTTTCAATGGTGAACATCGTTATGTTGATCATATCTACTATATGATTCACGCTCGACCTTTCGGTCTCCGTGTTCCGAGGCCATATCTGCATATGCTAGGCTCGTCAAGTTTAACCTGAGTATTCTGGTTGTGCAAAACTAGCTTGCACCCGTTGTAGATGGACGTAGAGCTTATCACACCCGATCATCACGTGGTGTCTGGGCACGACGAACTTTGGCAACGGTGCATACTCAGGGAGAACACTTCTTGATAATTTAGTGAGAGATCATCTTATAATGCTACCGTCAATTAAAGCAAGATAAGATGCATAAAGGATAAACATCACATGCAATCAATATAAGTGATATGATATGGCCATCATCATCTAGTGCTTGTGATCTCCATCTCCGAAGCACTGTTATGATCACCATCGTCACCGGCGCGACACCTTGATCTCCATCGTAGCATCGTTGTCGTCTTGCCAATCTTATGCTTCCACGACTATCGCTACCGCTTAGTGATAAAGTAAAGCATTACATCGCGATTGCATTGCATACAATAAAGCGACAACCATGTGGCTCCTGCCAGTTGCCGATAACTCGGTTACGTAACATGATCATCTCATACAATAAAATTCAGCATCATGTCTTGACCATATCACATCACAACATGCCCTGCAAAAACAAGATAGACGTCCTCTACTTTGTTGTTGCAAATTTTACGTGGCTGCTACGGGCTTAAGCAAGAACCAATCTCACCTACGCATCAAAACCACAATGATAGTTTGTCAAATAGACTCCGTTTTAACCTTCGCAAGGACCGGGCGTAGCCACACTCGGTTCAACTAAAGTTGGAGAGACAGTCGCCCGCAAGCCACCTATGTGCAAAGCACGTCGGGAGAACCGGTCTCGCGTAAGCGTACGCGTAATGTCGGTCCGGGTCGTCTCGTCCAACAATACCGCCAAACCAAAGTATGACATGCTGGTAGGCAGTATGACTTATATCGCCCACAACTCACTTGTGTTCTACTCGTGCATATAACATCAAACCATAAAACCTAGGCTCGGATGCCACTGTTGGGAAACGTAGTAATTTCAAAATTTTCCTGGTGATGCACAGCAACGAGAGGGGAGAGTGTTGTCTACGTACCCACGCAGACCGACTGCGGAAGCGATCACACAACATAGAGGAAGTAGTCGTACGTCTTCCCGATCCGACCGATCCAAGCACCGTTACTCCGGCACCTCCGAGTTCTTAGCACACGTACTGCTCGATGACGATCCCCGGACTCCGATCCAGCAAAGTATCAGGGAAGAGTTCCGTCAGCACGACGGCGTGGTGACGATCTTGATGTTCTACCGTCGCAGGGCTTCGCCTAAGCACCGCTACAATATGATCGAGGTGGAATATGGTGGCAGGGGGCACCGCACACGGCTAAGGAACGATCTCAAGGATCAACTTGTGTGTCTAGAGGTGCCCCCCTGCCCCCGTATATAAAGGAGCCAAGGGGGAGGGGTTCGGACGGCCCTATGGTGGCGCAGGAGGAGTCCTACTCCTATCGGGAGTAGGACTCCCCCCCCCAATCCTAGTTGGAATTGGATTCCCCGAGGGGGAGAGAGAGAGGGGCCGGCCACCTCTCCTAGTCCTAATAGGACTAGGGGAGGGGGGAGGCGCGCGGCCCATCATGGGCTGCCCCTTCTCCTTTCCACTAAAGCCCACTAAGGCCCATATAGCTCCCGGGGGGTTCCGGTAACCTCCCGGTACTCCGGTAAAATCCCGATTTCACCCGGAACACTTTCGATATCCAAACATAGGCTTCCAATATATCAATCTTTATGTCTCGACCATTTCGAGACTCCTCGTCATGTCCGTGATCACATCCGGGACTCCGAACTAACTTCGGTACATCAAAATGCATAAACTCATAATAACTGTCATCGTAACATTAAGCGTGCGGACCCTACGGTTCGAGAACAATGTAGACATGACTGAGACACATCTCTGGTCAATAACCAATAGCGGGACCTGGATGCCCATATTGGCTCCTACATATTCTACGAAGATCTTTATCGGCCAGACCGCATAACAACATACGTTGTTCCCTTTGTCATCGGTATGTTACTTGCCCGAGATTCGATCGTCGGTATCCAATACCTAGTTCAATCTCGTTACCGGCAAGTCTCTTTTCTCGTTCTGTAATACACCATCCCGCAACTAACTCATTAGTTGCAATGCTTGCAAGGTTTATGTGATGTGCATTACCGAGAGGGCCCAGAGATACCTCTCCGACAATTGGAGTGACAAATCCTATTCTCGAAATACGCCAACCCAACATCTACCTTTGGAGACACCTGTAGAGCTCCTTTATAATCACCCTTTTACGTTGTGACGTTTGGTAGCACACAAAGTGTTGCTCAGGCAAACGGGAGTTGCATAATCTCATAGTCATAGGAACATGTATAAGTCATGAAGAAAGCAATAGCAACATACTAAACGATCGAGTGCTAAGCTAATGAAATGGGTCATGTCAATCAGATCATTCAACTAATGATGTGACCTCGCCAATCAAATAACAACTCTTTGTTCATGGTTAGGAAACATAACCATCTTTGATTAACGAGATAGTCAAGTAGAGGCATACTAGTGACACTCTGTTTGTCTATGTATTCACACATGTATTATGTTTTCGGTTAATACAATTCTAGCATGAATAATAAACATTTATCATGATATAAGGAAATAAATAATAACTTTATTATTGCCTCTAGGGCATATTTCCTTCACCGACATCGGGAGTGTCAGGGAGAGTTGGGGCGGTGTGGGAAGCATGACCACACCACGTTGTGTATGTGTAGCACTTTGCAAGCGCTAACCTGGTCGTGTCCAACGGCGTGATCGATATCGACCAAAGATGTCGACGGTGAGGGAGGTAGTTGGAGGCGGTGTAGCAGATCTATTTTGGAAGCCGAAGTGCGATGGGGAGGATAGACTAGTGTTCGGGACGAATGGATGGTGCAGGTTATTTAGTTAGGGTGTAGCTAAACCACCTCCAATGCTTTTTTGGGTGAAAATAAGAGAAATGACATTCCAGTTAAAGCATTGCATATTTTTTTCATTACATTCTATTTAAAGCATTCCAGATAAATTGTTGATAAATATATTCCAGGTAAACCATCCTAGATAAATTGCATATAAATACGATTCATGTAAAACATTCAAGATAAATTGCATATAAATACACTCCAGATAACATCCCATTTAAAGCATTCCAGATAAATTGCATCTAAATACTAAACTAATCATAGGATAAATTGAATTGATAACATTCCAGTCAAACTAATACTAGTCTTACTACTACTCTAATCCTCCAGCCATGGCGAGGGATCCCACTCCACGCTCCTTAACATAGCATGATACTGAACCTTCGTTACCTGTAGTCGCATAATTTTATGGAAAAGTGTCGCATACCCACTAGACTTGGTCTGATGGGTCACCCATTGCTTCTTCGATGCAGTTGTGTCCTTCCGCAAGTGGTCGCCGGCAAAGATTGCCCCCAATCCTCTAACTAGGCGGCAAGGTTCGACCGAGGAGGTGGCGGTGGCGACGGGAAGGAATCCTTCGCGTGGTCCTAGGCAAGGCTTGGCGGCAGAGGCAGTGGTGGCGCCAACATACTTATTGACACCCCCTTACCCTGCTCGGATGTTGACGCAACAATGGCTGCAGAAGCGGGAAGGACTCCTCCACGTGGTCGTGTCATATCCAATTTTTTTGAAATTAGGATGTGAACATAGCATACACTTGCATATCATGACTTTGGTGCATTTTGAAGTTGTTTGGAATTAATTTGACTATTCCAGAAACCCTAATTAAGTTTGAGATATATTTAATAGTCATATTAAGTCCATTTGGATAAGATGTATTTAAAAAATCGCATCAGGGTTGGAAATGTTTTCCCTATGATCCATATGAGCCATAGTATTTTTTTTCTAATTTTCGTGAGTTCAATGGATTTGCACTGTTATGAAATTGTGCTAGTTAAAATTAGGTTCAAACCCTGGATTAAAAAAGAAAAAGAAAACAAACAGAAAAAGAAAAAGAAAAAGTGAAAGAAGCCCAGCCAGCGCATCAGCCCAGCTAAGCTGACCCAAAACTCACCCCCTCGTACGCCCAGTAAAAATAGAAAACTTGTCTAAAAAAAGAAAAAGTAGAAAATGAAAACGATACTACCCCTAGAAAAACAGAAAACGATACGTTGTGATCTAAATCGCAGCTGTCTGTGCTAGATCGAATGACAACCACCCCCACGCGCTCTGTCTATCATTGACAGAGGGGGCCCGAGCCCATTGTCTTCAGTTCTTCACCTCGACCAGAAGAATTCGGAGCACGCCCGCTCTCACTCCCACGACCATGGCCCCGACCCCCTGTCGCAAGCTCGAGCCCTGCAACTGCCACCGCAACCATGCCGTTTGTTGAGTAATGTGATTGTATTAGAAAACGTAGATTAAACTAGGAAATATTCTGGCTTGCCTTGTATTCAAAGTAGATCATGTACTTCTATATATATGCTCACAAAGCTCAAGCAATAAAAGAAATATTCCATCAAATCTCTCTCTTTCTTCTAACATGGTATCTATCGCAAGTCGATCCTAAACCGGGGGCCGCGCCGCCCGTACCTAGGGTTCGTCCGCCGGCCGTGTTGGCCGGCTGCCCCAGAGAGTTTTTTTCCCGATCCTTTGATCCGGGTTTTCTCTCTCGCCGGTCGTTTTGATTGGCGTCTTCTTTTTGGTTTCCCGGTCAATGTGATCCGGTTTGTGTTGCCCACCGCCGCCGTCAACCCACTACAAAAAAAGACACATCCGTGACATTTTGGGCCAAATGAATTTTTTTTTCTGTCATACATATGACACTTCTATGACGATAATTGTAACAAAACCCGGTATCATCATAGATGTGGTGGGCTCCTACTTCTACGACAAAAAATCATGACAGAAAATGGGCTTTTCGCCCTGGGCGGGCCGCAGACGCAGTTGCATGACATTCTTTGGGCCGTCCATGACGGAAAAAACCGTGGTAGAAGCAAGGGCGAGGAAAATTTCGTGGAGTTCCCGGTTACGGTGGGAGGTCGGGGGCTGAGCGATGCGCGTTTCTCTCGTACACGTACGCGCGTGTGTGCGAGGCGTTGGTTCTAACTGAACCCGAGCGAGGCGTTGGGCTCTAACTGAATCCGAGCGATTGCACTGCAGGCTACGCGTTACTGAACCCGAACGATCGATCGATGGCTGTTAACCAAACCCGATCAAGCGATTCCTTCGCTACTGCTGCTAACTGAAGCCGATCGATACTGCCTCTGGATGAACAATGAGCGTTGGGGGGGGGTTGGATGAACAGTTCCCGGTGGGGGTGGATGAACAGGACCCCGTGGTGTTGCCTCTGGATGAATAGGACCCCGATCGATCGAGCCGGTTTGGGTTGGATGAACAGGACCCCGTGAAGAGCTGGATGAACAGGACCACCCCGTGGAGGGCTGGATGAACAATAGACGGTGGAGGGCAGGATGAACAGTAGCCCGTGTAGGGGTGGTTGAACAGGAGCCCGTGGAGAGGGCTGGTTGAACAGTAGCCGGTGGAGTAGCGCGCGGTGGAGGCTAGATGAACAGGAGCCCGTGGATGAACAGTCGCAGGTGGAGGCTGGAGGAGGTCGACGGTGGATGAACAGTAGCTCGTGGAGGCTGGAGGGGGTCGACGGTGGAGATGAACAGTATCCCGTGGAGTCCCGTTTTGTGGTACGCCACACCCCTCCCGATGAACAGGACCCCTGTTTCGATCGTAGCGCTCCAACACAAGTCCATTTCGTCCGTTTTGCGGTACACCACACCCCTCCCGATGAACAGGACCCCTGTTTCGACCGTAGGAGGTCCGTTTCCTCCTTTTTGCGGTACGCCAGACCCCTCCCGATCAACAGGACCCCGTTCCGAACGTAGGAGGTTCGTTTCCTTTGTTGTGCGGTACGCCAGGCCTCGTTTCCATCGCCTGTTCCGTCCAAGCCCTCCCGATGAACACGACCACGCATTCTGTTTCGACCCAGCCGGTTGGCTCCCACGCGTTCCGTTGCCTCCCCATGAACACGACGCATTCCGTTGCCTCCCCATGAACACGACGACGACGTTGTTTCTTCGTTCCGACCCATCCATGTACACGAGCCCTAGCCGTACGTATGCGCGAGTAGGCGTTCGAGACCCCGCCCGTATGTACACATACGTGGCCGTATTTTCTTTCTTGCACCCTGGCCGATGTACGTACGTGTACATGCTACGTGCGCGCCTCTACTACGACACGTGTGCGCCTCTACTACGACACGTGGGCGCCTCTACATCGACCAGTATGTACGTATACGTTCGCGACCAGAATGACAACGTTACGTACGCTTCGACCAGGTGGGTCCCGACTGTCAGGCACTTCCTTGCGTGCGAAGATGTAGCTGGTGGGTCCCAGCAGTCAGGGGACGAATTGTTTTTTTTGCCCGGACGCACTTCCTTGCGTGCGAAGATGTAGCTGGTGGGTCCCAGCAGTCAGGGGGCGAATCATTTTTTTTGCCCGAACGCACTTCCTTGCGTGCGAAGATGTAGCTGGTGGGTCCCAGCAGTCAGGGGAAAACGTTTTTTTTCACGAAATACAGTGGTCCGTCCGGTGGGTCCCAGCTGTCAGATGGAGGAATCATTATTTTCCGCGTAATAAGGAGGCACTTCCTTGCTGCGGCCGTGGACCCAGCTGTCAGCCTCTCCACGTACAGTCCACGTCCGATGAAAGTCGTTTCTTGACCACGTTGACCACACCGCGCCGAGAGCACCAGGGCGGTGGACGACGGCGAGGCCTAGGAAGGGGACGACACGGAGGCAGGGAAGACTCGGCAGTTGTTTCCCACGTGAAGGGGAGTACGATTGTACGAGGGTTTACTGGTTCGTCTGCCGTCGCCGGAGAATAACAACAGGTGTGGGTGAGTAGAGGGATGGCTAGGCCAGCGATGGGAGTACGGTCGGGCGGTGAGGCCTGCACGGCAGCACAGCCGACCGCGAGGAGGAGGGAGCAGGCAGTCCCGCCGGCGCTTGTTTGTGCGGCTGGAGCAGGAAGAGCAGAGATTGAAGAAGCACAATGGCCGTTGGATGGACATCCAACAGTCAGTGCTTGTGCGTCAACCTTTTTTTAGGAAAGCCTCAAATCTGTGGAAAATAGCATACAACCCATCTACCATTATTTCTAATAATTTACAGCCCATTTGCTAATTCTTAAGGTTTTTTTGGAGCCATATTCTTTTTGTTAGCATTACAACCCATATTGTGGCAACGGTTAAAAAATTATACAAAATTTTGCATATTTCGATGCAGTCCGAACTGTTTTTAATCCCGAAATTTTGACTCACATTCAAACTGATTTTAAAAATAAATGTACATCAATATAAAATCGAACAAATTCTCCAACAACAACAACAAAGCCTTTAGTCCCAAACAAGTTGGGGTAGGCTAGAGGTGAAACCCATAAGATCTCGCAACCAACTCATGGCTCTGGCACATGGATAGCAAGCTTCCACGCACCCCTGTCCATAGCTAGCTCTTTGGTGATACTCCAATCCTTCAGGTCTCTCTTAACGGACTCCTCCCATGTCAAATTCGGTCTACCCCGCCCTCTCTTGACATTCTCCGCACGCTTTAGCCGTCCACTATGCACCGGAGCTTCTGGAGGCCTGCGCTGAATATGCCCAAACCATCTCAGACGATGTTGGACAAGCTTCTCTTCAATTGGTGCTACCCCAACTCTATCTCGTATATCATCATTCCGGACTCGATCCTTCCTCGTGTGGCCACACATCCATCTCAACATACGCATCTTTGCCACACCTAACTGTTGAACATGTCGCCTTTTAGTTGGCCAACACTCAGCACCATACAACATTGCGGGTCGAACCGCCGTCCTGTAGAACTTGCCTTTTAGCTTTTATGGCACTCTCTTGTCACAGAGAATGCCAGAAGCTTGGCGCCACTTCATCCATCCGGCTTTGATTCGATGGTTCACATCTTCATCAATACCCCCATCCTCCTGCAACATTGACCCCAAATACGGAAAGGTGTCCTTCTGAGGTACCACCTGGCCATCAAGGCTAACCTCCTCCTCACACCTAGTAGTACTGAAACCGCACATCATGTACTCGGTTTTAGTTCTACTAAGCCTAAACCCTTTCGATTCTAAGGTTTGTCTCCATAACTCTAACTTCCTATTTACCCCCGTCCGACTATCGTCAACTAGCACCACATCATCCGCAAAGAGCATACACCATGGGATATCTCCTTGTATATTCCTTGTGACCTCATCCATCACCAATGCAAAAAGATAAGGGCTCAAAGCTGACCCCTGATGCAGTCCTATCTTAATCGGGAAGTCATCAGTGTCGACATCACTTGTTCGAACACTTTTCACAACATTATCGTACATGTCCTTGATGAGCGTAATGTACTTTGTTGGGACTTTGTGTTTCTCCAAGGCCCACCACATGACATTCCGCGGTATCTTATCATAGGCCTTCTCCAAGTCAATGAACACCATATGCAAGTCCTTCTTTTGCTCCCTATATCTCTCCATAAGTTGTCGTACCAAGAAAATGGCTTCCATGGTCGACCTCCCAGGCATGAAACCAAACTGATTTTTGGTCACGCTTGTCATTCTTCTTAAGCGGTGCTCAATGACTCTCTCCCATAGCTTCATTGTATGGCTCATCAGCTTAATTCCACGGTAATTAGTACAACTCTGAACACCCCCCTTGTTCTTGAAGATTGGTACTAATATACTACGTCTCCATTCTTCTGGCATCTTGTTTGCCCGAAAAATGAGGTTGAAAAGCTTGGTTAGCCATAATATCGCTATGTCCCCGAGACCTTTCCACACCTCAATGGGGATACAATCAGGGCCCATCGCCTTGCCTCCTTTCATCCTTTTTAAAGCCTCCTTAACCTTAGACTCCTGGATTCGCCGCACAAAACGCATGCTGGTCTCATCAAAGGAGTCGTCCAGTTCAATGGTAGAACTCTCATTCTCCCCATTGAACAGCTTGTCGAAGTACTCCCACCATCTATGCTTAATCTCCTCGCCCTTCACCAAGAGTTGGCCTGCTCCGTCCTTGATGCATTTGACTTGGCCAATATCCCTCGTCTTCCTCTCTCGGATCTTGGCCATCTTATAGATGTCCCTTTCACCTTCCTTCGTGCCTAACCGTTGGTAGAGGTCCTCATATGCCCGACCCCTTGCTTCACCAACAGCTCGCTTTGCGGCCTTCTTCGCCATCTTGTACTTCTCTATGTTGTCTGCACTCCTATCCAGGTATAGGCGTTTGAAACAAATTCTCCACACATAAAAATTAATGTAATTTAAAATCTTGAAATGAAAAAAAAGATATTTGAAACTAATTGCCAGTTTGATGTGTTTTAAAAATGTACAACCCATTTCTCATTACTGATGGGCCATTTTCTCGGCCAGCCGAATGAAAGCTCTCCTCGTCTTGAAACATTTGCAGCCCAACAGGCCTGGCAAAGCGACTTACTTGGCAAGTCACAAAAAAACTGGGCTGTGGCCATGGACCCAGCTGTCAGCCTCTCCACGTACAGTAGTCTTCCGATGGAAGTCGTTCCTTGACCACGTTGACCACGCCGCGTGGAGAGCACCACGGCGGTGGACGACGGCAAGGCCTAGGAAGGGGACGACGCGGTAGTGGAAGCCCGCGCGGAGAGGACTACGATGGTTCACTGGTTCGGCTGCGGTGTGAGGCTGCCGTCGCCGCAGGGCCTGGCCAGCGGTGGGAATAGTAGGGGGCGGTGAGGCCTCTGCGGCAGCACAGCCGGCCACGGGAGGCAGGAGCATGCGGCACGACCGGCGCTGCTCTGGGCAGCTGGAGTAAGAAGACCAGAGGTTGAAGAAGCACCACGGCCGTTGGATGGACATCGTACGGTCACTGGAGCTAGAATCGTTCATATTGACTAAGTTGACAAAGCCCTTTGTCCCCGTCAACTTAGTAGGCCCACAAGTCAGCCTCCCAGCAAGGTGGGTCCCAGCTAGCCGGGGGAGTATTCATTTTTTGTGCGTAATAAGGAGGCACTTCCGGTGGGTCCGAGCTGACAGCGGGGGGAACATTTTTTTCTCGAAATACGGTGGCCCGTCTGATGAAGCTACGTACCTAGGGTAGGGGCACGGACCTGTCCAAAGAGCCCTACCCAAGGACGTCCCTAGAGGAAGTCACCTTTCAATCGACTTGAAGGTATCCCACTCGACGGATTCAAGACACTCGACCAAGAAGCTATCACTCGACCACGAAGCTAACCACTCGACTGCCAGAAGACCTAAATTCACTCCATGGGCAAACGGTCGGCTATTAAGTAGTCTTTATGGTCATTATAGCACTTTATTAGGGGCGTTATCAGTAACGCCCAACCTTAAATGTACCTTAAACCCTGCATTACTGAGGGCAGGAGGGGGCCGGCGAACTCTATATAAGCCACCCCCTCCTCAGTATGAAGGGTTCGCACCCCTGTTATCCACACGCATACAATCCAATCGACCGCCTCCGGGCACCAAGACGTAGGGCTGTTACTTCCTCCGCGAAGGGCCTGAACTCGTAAATCCTCGTGTGCTTACAACTCTGCATAGCTAAGATCTAGCCTCTCCATACACACCCCCTACTTCACTGTCAGAGTTAGAACCACGACAGTTGGCGCCCACCGTGGGGCTGGAGTCTTAGCGCCTTGTTGGAGAAGTTGCGAGCTTTTCCGATCCATTCGATCATGGTTTCCTGCGGAGTTTTGGTAGAGGGCCGCGAGATCCGTCTCGGCGCGCTCACCTTCATCGCCGACGACTCCGCCTGGCTTCAGGAGGCGCCGCTTGACATCGACGCGCTCCCCGTCCGCGGCGCGACGCACTTCCGCGCATGCATTCGTGGCGTCCTCCTGCGGCAGCCGTCGACCCAGTACCAGTCGGCTCCCGTTTCATCTCCCCGCCCCGTCTCCCACCAGCGCAAGCGCTCCGGTCGGTCGAGACTCCAGCGGTGGGTGAGGCATGCCGTGGCTCGCCAGTCGGCAGCCCCACAAGTCGCAGCAATCGAGCCCGACGAATCCTTCTGCGGCCTGTTCGACCTGTCGACTGGTTCCGCGGAGACCGCATCCGAGTGCGACAGCAGCGACCCAGCGGCTGAGGTTCCGGTGGTCGACGGAACGCACAGTCCTCCCGGTTACCCTCGCGCTGATGGAGGCGCGGGTGGGGGCGACCCGTCGCATCCCCACGATGAGTATCTCCCCGAACCTCTCACGTCATTGCAGCGAGAGGAGCTTCGCCGCCGGAACATGGACGCGCTCCACACTCCTATTGTCGGAGAAACCCCCGAGGCCCGGGCCTTGGAGGACGCGCGCTTGGCTAACCTGGCTGAGCGCACTCGACTGGAGAATCTCCAGCGAATACTCGACGAGCAAGCGCGTCAGCGGGCTCCCGAGTCCAGTCGACGTCAGCAAGCTCCCGAGTCCAGTCGACGTCATCTCTTCCCGCCGCCGTAGGTATACCGAACCCCAGTTCAAAATTTGGCCGCTACGGCCCATATAGCAGAATCAATTCAGCCCTCCCAGTCGGAGGCTGGCAGGGGCTTGTTGCAGATCAGAGCGTTGCTCCGGGCGGCGGGAAACCAGAATTCCGCCGTTTCTCAGTCGCGGGACAGAATCCACAGTCGATCCGTTGCAACAGATACAGTCCAGTCGGCTCACAGCCCAAGATCGCCCCCGAGGCGTGAGGGGCGTGGTGACCGGCACGATCAGTACAGGAGGAATGAGCAGTATGATCACCGATTCGATCGTGATGATAGATGTCGAGTGCCAACCCCTCCCCCGAGGAGTGGGTCGTATGCGCCTCGACGGCAAGATGGCAGACGCCCTCATAGTGTTGGGAAGAGGATTCCAGTCGACCCCAGGGACCCAGGCTTTGATGCGAGATCCATCCTCGTTCAAGGTTTGGTTGACAGGAACAGAGCTCACTGAGAAGGCCACAACAGAGATGCGCCTGCCAGCAGCAGAGTACATGCTTCAGGGCCAGAGTGTTTCAGTCTAGCCATGAGAGCCGCAGTGATTCCTCCCAACTTCAGGCTGGCGACTGGAGTCAGCAAGTTCACCGGTGAATCTAAGCCTGACACTTGGCTCGAAGATTACCGAGTGGCTGTATAGATTGGCGGTGGCAATGACGTGGTGGCCATGAAGCATTTGCCTCTCATGTTAGAGGGCTCAGCCAGGGCATGGCTAAATCAGTTGGCACCCAGCAGCTTTTACACTTGGGAGGACCTCTCCCGAGTGTTTGTCACAACCTTTGAGGGAACATGCAAGCGACCTGCAGGCCTTACAGAGTTGCGGTCCTGCGTACAGAAGCCGAATGAAACACTGAGAGATTACATCCAGAGGTGGATCACACTGCATCACACGGTTGAGAATGTGCCAGACCATCAAGCAGTTTGTGCCTTCAAGGAAGGCGTTAAATACAGAGAGTTGAATCTGAAGTTCGGTCGAACTGGGGAGATGTCTCTGAATCGGATGATGGAGATTGCCACCAAGTACGCTAATGGTGAAGACGAAGACCGACTCAAAAGCGGCAAGTTCAAGGCAGTCACCCAAGAAACCAGAGGAAACTCCAGTCGGAAGCAGAAGCGGAAGGCCGAGCCAGCCGCTCCTGGGGAGGCCCTGGCCGTAGCCCAGGGAAACTTCAAGGGAAAACCCAAGGGCACCTGGAAGCCCAAGAAAGTCAAGGATCAAGATGGGAATGATGTTTTGGATCTGCCATGTCACATCCACACCAAGAAAGATGAAGAGGGTAATTTTATTTACCCAAAGCATACCACTCGACAGTGCCAGCTCCTGATCCAGCAGTTTCAGGGCAAGCAGCCCAAGGATAAAGAAAAAGAGCTGGACAGGGTTGAGGACAAGGATGATAGTGACGATGGATACCCTCAAGTCAATTCCACCCTGATGATTTTTGCCGATGTCGAAAGCAAAAGTCGACTGAAAGTCATTAACCGCGAGGTGAACATGGTTGCTCCGGCAACACCCAGTTACCTAAAGTGGTCTCAGACTGCCATCACATTCGACCAGTCTGATCACCCGACGCACATTGCCACCCCTGGGAGGCAAGCCTTGGTGGTCGACCCAATTGTCGAAGGCACTCGACTGACCAAAGTCCTGATGGATGGTGGCAGTGGCCTGAACATACTGTATGCTGAAACATTGAAAGGGATGGGCATTCCAATGTCCAGGCTCTGTGCCAGTAACATGAGCTTCCACGGAGTCATTCCTGGGAAGAAAGCCCAATCACTCGGCCATATTGCTCTTGATGTGGTTTTCGGTGATTCAAAGAATTACCGCAAGGAAAAGTTGACATTCGAGGTTGTGGACTTCCAAAGTGCTTATCATGCCATTTTGGGCAGGCCAGCTTACGCACGCTTCATGGCCCGACCATGTTACGTGTATCTCAAACTGAAGATGCCTGGCCCCAAAGGTGTGATCACTGTTACGGGCAATCGGAAGAAGGCGGAAGAGTGTTTTCAGAAAGGCTCAAAGATTGCAGACGCTCAGATGGCAGTGGTCGAACTGCAAGAGTACCAAAAGATTGCCGATCCGAGTGAATTGTTACGAGCCAAGAAGCCTGCTTCAGAATCTGCTTTCCAGTCGTTCGGTGAAAAAAAGATAGTCCACATTCACCCGACCGACCCCGATGCTGCCCCGACTCACATCTCAACGACGCTTGACTCCAAATAGGAAGAAGCGCTCGTCCAGCTCCTCCGTGAGAACTGGGACATCTTCGCATGGAAACCCTCTGACATGCCTGGAGTTCCCAGAGAGCTGGCTGAGCACCGTCTACGAGTCGACCCGAAATTCAAACCCGTGAAGGAACATCTTCGATGGTCCGCCGTCTAGAAGAAGCAAGCCATTGGCGAGGAGGTGGCTCGGCTCTTAGCAGCAGAGTTCATCCGAGAGATTTACCACTCCGAGTGGCTCGCCAATGTCGTCATGGTCCCCAAGAAGGACAAGTCACTTCGCATGTGCATCGATTTCAAACATATCAATCGGGCCTGCCCGAAAGATCATTTTCCTCTCCCTCGCATCGACCAAATAGTCGACTCGACTGCGGGGTGCGAGAGATTGTCTTTTCTAGATGCCTATTCCGGGTACCATCAGATCTGTCTGTATGGACCCGACGAGATCAAAACAGCTTTCATCACTCCATTCGGATGCTTCTGCTACGTCACCATGCCGTTCGGCCTCAAGAACGCCGGAGCCACGTTCGTGAGAATGATTCAGAAGTGTTTACTCACTCAAATCAGTCGGAATGTGGAGGCATACATGGATGATATTGTGGTCAAGTCACGGAAAGGTTCCGACCTGCGGACTGACCTTGCTGAAACCTTTGCCAACCTCAGGAGGTATGATATCAAGCTCAATCCATCAAAGTGCACATTCGGAGTTCCAGGCGGAAAGTTACTCGGTTTTCTTGTTTCTGAACGGGGGATCGACGCCAATCCTGAAAAAATTGGTACCATACTCCGGATGAAGCGTCCTGTGCGTGTGCATGATGTCCAAAAGCTTACGGGCTGCTTGGCCGCCCTAAGTCGATTCATTTCTCGTCTCGGTGAAAAGGCATTGCCTCTTTACCGACTGATGAAGAAGTCTGACAAGTTTGAGTGGACTCCAGAAGCTGATGCAGCATTTGCAGAACTCAAAGCTCTGCTCTCCACCCAGCCGGTGCTTGCTGCCCCAATCAGCAAAGAGCCTCTGCTGCTTTACATTGCATCCACAGGACAAGTTGTCAGTACAGTACTTACGGTCGAGCGGGAAGAAGAAGGAAAGGCCTTCAGAGTTCAGCGCCCAGTCTATTATCTGTCTGAAGTTTTGACCCCTTCAAAACAAAGATACCCTCACTACCAGAAGCTCGTATATGGGATTTACATGACCACGAAGAAGGTTGCACATTACTTCTCTGACCACTCCATTACAGTCGTCAGCGACGCCCCATTGTCAGAGATCCTGCACAACAGAGATGCAACTGGTCGAGTGGCTAAGTGGGCGATTGAACTCCTTCCCTTAGATATCAGGTTTGAAGCAAAGAAGGCTATCAAGTCCCAAGCAATCGCAGATTTCGTCGCCGAGTGGATTGAACAGCAACTTCTGACTCAAGTTCACTCGGAACACTGGACCATGTTCTTCGATGGATCTAAGATGCTGAATGGTTCCGGTGCTGGAGTAGTACTAGTCTCCCCCCGAGGAGATAAGCTCAGATATGTTCTCCAGATCCACTTCGATTCCTCCAATAATGAAGCAGAATATGGAGCACTTTTGTATGGGTTGCGCATGGCCATTTCACTCGGCGTCCGTCGCCTCATGGTCTATGGCGACTCAGATTTGGTGGTTAATCAAGTGATGAAGGAGTGGGACGTCAGAAGTCCGGCGATGACTGGTTATTGCAATGCAGTGCGAAAGCTAGAAAAGAAATTCGAGGGGTTAGAGCTTCATCACATCCCCCGACTGAAAAATCAGGCAGCTGACGATTTGGCAAAGATAGGCTCCAAGAGGGAAGCCATTCCCAGCAATGTGTTCCTGGAACACATTCACTCACTGTCAGTCCAAGAAGATCCTTTTATAGAAGAAGCCCCGCAGCCGAAAAGTGCCACAGATCCGACTGAAGTCGAAGTTCCTGCTGTGGTCGACCTGATCATGGAAATCTTGGCAATCACTCCCGACTGGACGATACCTTACATCGCGTATATCCTAAGGAAAGAAATCCCAGAGGACGAGGAAGAGGCTTGACAGATCGTCCGCCGATCCAAGGCCTTCACAGTCATAAAGGGACAGTTGTATAGAGAAAGCGCGACTGGAATCGGTCAGAAGTGCATAACACCGGAAGAGGGTTGGATAATCCTTGATGATATCCACTTGGGGACCTGTGGTCACCATGCGTCCTCTCGGACCATTGTGGCTAAAGCATACCGAGCGGGATTTTACTGGCCAAGAGCAAATGAGATGGCAAAGGAGATAGTCGACAAGTGTGAAGGGTGCCAGTTCTACTCCAACATGTCCCACAAGCCCGCATCACCCTGAAGACCATTCCACTCGTCTGGCCCTTTGCTGTCTGGGGACTAGACATGGTTGGTCCACTGAGAACGGGCAGGAGCGGTTTCACTCATGTGCTTGTGGCAGTCGACAAGTTTACCAAATGGATTGAAGCTAAGCCCGTCAAGAATCTTGATGCTTGCACTGCTATCAGTTTCGTCAGAGGACTAACATTCAGATATGGAGTCCCTCATAGCATCATCACTGACAATGGGTCAAACTTCGATTCAGACCAGTTCAGAGCTTTTTGCGCCTCTCAAGGCACACGAGTCGACTACGCTTCGGTCGCCCATCCCCAGTCGAATGGACAAGCCGAGAGAGCAAATGGTCTGATTCTCAAAGGACTAAAGCCTCGACTGATGCGTGATCTCAAGAACGCAGCAGGTGCTTGGGTCGACAAACTTCCGTCAGTTCTATGGGGATTGAGGACCACCCCTAACCGGTCAACTGGAAGAACTCCATTCTTTCTGGTCTATGGAGCCGAAGCAGTTCTGCCGACTGATCTTCTTCACAATGCACCCCGAGTCGAACTCTACACTGAAGATGAAGCAGAACAAGCCCGGCAAGACGCAGTCGACCTCCTAGAAGAAGAGAGGGAGATGGCCATGATCAGATCGACCATTTATCAACAAGACTTGCGTCGATTCCATGCCCGACATGTGAAGAGTCGAGCCTTCCAAGAAGGAGATTTGGTCCTCCGAGTGGATCAACAGAAACCACACAAGCTTGCTCCTACTTGGGAAGGCCCCTTCATCGTCACCAGAGTCCTCCACAACGGAGCGTATCACTTCTACAATATTGATCGCCAGATCGACGAGCTGCGAGCTTGGAACGCGGAGCTGCTCCGCCACTTTTACACTTGAGTTCCTTCCTCTAAAGATGTAATAAGAGAAACTTCTGCAGTTCATTTTTATCAAAGACAAGAGTGTTCCAATGATTGCTGTCACTTTTGTTTGCATACAAAATCCCCCAGTGGGTGACTTAGCCGCGAATCCGTTTCGCCTAAGTTTGAAAAATCCTACCGAGTGGAGAGCAATCCTCCCACTCGGGGGCTTAGCTGCAGTCCAGTACTCGCCTAAGTTCTCCCACTTAGAGACTTAGCTGCAGTCAGGCACTCGCCTAAGTTTGAAAAATCCTACCGAGTGGAGAGCCAGACTCCCACTCGGGGGCTTAGTTGTAGTCCATTACTCGCCTAAGTTCTCCCACTTGGAGACTTAGCTGCAGTCAGGCACTCGCCTAAGTTTGAAAAAACCCTACCGAGTGGAGAGCAATCCTCCCACTCGGGGCTTAGCTGCAGTCCAGTACTCGCCTAAGTTCTCCCACTTAGAGACTTAGCTGCAGTCAGGCACTCGCCTAAGTTTGAAAAAATCCTACCGAGTGAAGAGCAATCCTCCCACTCGGGGGCTTAGCTGCAGTCCAGCACTCGCCTAAGTTCTCCCACTAAGAGACTTAGCTACAGTCAGACACTCGCCTAAGTTTGAAAAAAATCCTACCGAGTGGAGAGCAATCCTCCCACTCGGGGGCTTAGCTGCAGTCCAGGACTCGCCTAAGTTCTCCCACTAAGAGACTTAGCTGCAGTCAGTGCTCGCCTAAGTGTTTAAAAAATCCGACCAAGTGGAGAGCAAACCTCCCACTCGGAGGCTTAGCTGCAGCCCAGCGCTCGCCTAATTGTTTAAAAATCCTACCGAGTGGAGAGCAAACCTCCCACTCGGAGGCTTAGCTGCAGCCCAGCGCTCGCCTAAGTGTTTAAAAATCCTACCGAGTGGAGAGCAAACCTCCCACTCGGGGGCTCAGCTGCAGCCCAGTGCTCGCCTAAGTACGGAACACAACCCAATCCGCAAGGACGACGAGATACAAATCGACTGCTACCTTCTCCTTCGGAGCTGCACCACAAATACAAAAGTTATTTCGAATGAAGATCGAGTTCCGCTCTACGGATCATCCACAAAGATGTTCAACGATAAATCAAGTTCAAATAAAGCCTAAAAGGTCCCAGACCTCAGATCAAAGTATTCGGACCCTCGGCTCGGCAGAGTTTAAACTGTTACAATTCCACTCGGCATTCCGAGGCAAATTTAAGGCAGAAGTTCAACGGTTACAGATCCACTCGGCATTCCGAGGCAAATTTAAGTGGAGCTTAAAAGTTTTTCATTCCTCAGGTGGAGGACTGGAATGGGCGACGAACTCATCCAAGTCGATCCCGTCTGTGATACGGGTGGCAGCAGCAATAAATGTCTCCATGAAGTCCTGGAAGTTGTGCTTCCTCGTATTGGCAACTTGGATGGCGGCCAGGTTCTCCTCCCGTGCCTCCTTGCAATGGACGCGGACCAGAGACAGAGCCACATCAGCGCCACACCGAGCAGAAGACTTCTTCCACTCCTGCACTCGGTCAGGGATTCCGTTAAGTCGAGTCATCAGAGACTCGAGATCGTTCTGGAGCATAGACTCTGGCCAAAGTGCCGGGTCGATCCGCGACATGGAAACCTTCAGTCGAGCTAAGTAATCCACGACGCCGTCAATGCGAGATTCCAGTCGGAGCAGATTCATGGCAGCTTCATCTTTCACCGGAGAGTTGATTGGATCCAAACCTGTTTCGATCCGCCCAGTCTCCTCTTCAAAGTTCTGGCAAAGCTCTGCATACACGATCCAAGGATAAGTCAATTTTCATAAGACTGAGTCGACACAAAAAAACCCAGTCGGAACTGAATGTGCACCTTCGAGCTTGATGTACAACTTCTTGGCAAGGCTCCTCAAGTAGCTCTCCAGGTCGTCCCTCCTGCGAGCGATGCCTTCCATCTTCTCGTTCAGGATGAGGTTCTCCTTCTTCCAACGTGAACACTCCCTGTTGGCTTCGTTCAGAGCGGTCTTCAACTTGGTATTCTCTCCTTCTAATTGGTCGACCGAAGCCAGCTTCTGTGCGGCCAGAGCGGTCTTGTCATCAGCCTCCTTACGGGCAGCAGCCAAGTCCTGATCCTTCTTGCCAGAGCTTCGTTCAGTTTTTCTGCAAAGAAATGATGATTGATTCGGAAATAGCAGAAGGATACTCAAGCCTAAAAACTAACCAGTCGACAAAGGCGTCTTACCTGCGGCGCCGTCTCTGACCCTCTACAGCTCTGTTCTGGCCAGCTCCAGATCAAGGTTTAGTTGAATTTGCTGCTTCTCCAAGTCAGCCAAGTGGGCTCCAAGATCACAAGATTTCTGGAGTCAAAGGGAAGGAGTTATTATTACAGCAAAAAAAACAACAAAGGCAATAAATACTAAGACTACGGTCGACTGCCAGCAGTCCACCATAGTCTCGGGGACTACACCCAGTGGGTGCACTTAGCGTGCCCCCACCGGTTCCTATCCCACCCGACCGACCCCGAAGTCGAGTCCAAGATGAGTTGCCTCCGAGTAACTAAGAGACAATGGTGGCGTTTCTAAGACTACAGCCGAAGCAAAAACATTCGACAGTAGTCTCGGGGACTACACCCAGTGGGTGCACTCAGCGTGCCCCCACTGTAAAAAAAGAGAGAGAGAGAAGGTCGACTGCCTGCAGTCGACCGAATACCGTTCCATTCGACATGGCCTGACCAGACCGAGTGAAGAAATATAGATACAACAACTCAATAGAAAGACTACAGTCGACTGCCAGCAGTCCACCGTAGTCTCGGGGACTACACCCAGTGGGTGCACTTAGCGTGCTCCCACTGGTCCAAGAATTGGAAGACACAACCAGTGGGTGTACAGATATAAAGATCTTCGGAAAAGAGATTCTTCAAATAGCATATCGAGTGTTGAAGTCGACTGACCTGGACGTTACTCTGAAGAGCCGAGCTTGCGTCATAAGCCGCCTGGCAGGCCTCCCGAGCCACTTTCACTTGTTCCATCATGATCCCCGCCTGGCGTACAGCCTCCTTCGCGGCAGCCGCTTGATCCTCAGGGACGGGGCACGCAGCAAAAAGCGAAGACGGATCCGCAGTCGACGCCGAGGGCTGCACACTCGTTAGAGGAATGGCGAAAGTCACAGAAGCCCGAGTGGGTTCGCCATCGTCCCGAGCTACGGCCTCAGGCGCCGGAGTGGATTGTGGGGTCTCGCCAGCCGACGCCCTCTTCTTCCTCTTCACTCTCAGCGGTTCGTTGTCATCGTCGTCCGGGAGGTCGATAACATGAGGAGGGGCTACAAGGAAAACATTCAATCGACCAGAGTTGCAATAAAGGTTCAGTCGACTCAGAAACGTAACGTCAGCGATCGTACCAGGGTTGGAGGTAAAAGCGTCCTCCATCTCTTGGCCGTCGTCCTTGGCGGAGACCTCAGAAGTAGCACCGCTGCAAATCTCGAAAGTCAGTCAGTTGGCTCAGTGAATCGACCAAGGATCCGTCCACGGTCGACAAAGGAAAGCAAGCTTTATTATTACCCGGAAATGGTAGGAACAACTATCTTCATCTTGGGCAGAGCCTTGGGCGGCTTGGATGGCGTCACTCGTGGGTTCTTGGGAGCCTTCCCAGTCGGCGGAGGAGGAAAGGTCCGAGGGCGTTTCGACGACTACCCAACAGGAGCAGTCGCCTTGCCACGTCCCCGCGCTGGATCATGAGTGAGCTTGGATCGCCCCTCCTGGCGGGGAGGTTCAACCTCCTCCTCCTCCTCCTCGCTGGAGTAGACGTTGTCGCCTCCCTCTCCTTCCCCATCAGACTCCCACTCGCCTTGGTCATCCCCGCTCTCGCCTCCGCTCGCCTCCCCTTCCTCAGTCGACCCTTGTGCCCCGTTGGGTGTCGAGTACATCTCGGTGGTCGCCTGGAAAACAACAGACAAGGCGAAAGTCAATCGACCTACTCAAAGAAGACCAATGCAGAAAACAAGATTTCAGTCGGAAGCATAAAAACATACCTGGTCCACTTCATACGAATTGTCGAGTGGAATTACCCTCCTGGCTCCTCGGGGGTTGTCTTTGTTCCCCGTTATGCTCGACAGCCACCCCTCCAGCATCTCGTCGGTGACCTCCTCCGGGTGGATCCGAGTGGTGTCGTCAAGACCCGAGTACAGCCACATCGGGTGGTCATGGGCCTGGAGCGGTTGGATGCGCCTTTGGAGGAAGACCTCTAGCAGGTCCATCCCAGTCACACCCTCACGGACAAGCTCAACCACTCTACCGGCCAACACTTTGACTTGGGCCTTCTCCTCTGACGTCACTTTGAGAGAAGCGGGTTTTTCAGCTCGGTCGAGGGAGAAAGGAGGAAGACCAGTCGACTGTCCTGGGGTCGGCTGGTCCTGACAGTAGAACCAGGTCGCCTGCCAACCACGGACCGACTCCGGGAAAGTAATGGATGGAAAAACAGCTCTTCCCCCTCGTCTGGATCGCCAAGCCCCCACACAACTGGATCACCTGCGTCCTCTCGTCACTCGACTTGGCCTTCTTGACCGATTGAGAATGGCAGGTAAAGATGTGCTTGAAAAGTCCCCAATGGGGGCGGCAACCCAAGAAAGCCTCACACATGGAGATGAAAGCGGCAAGGTATACAATGGAGTTGGGAGTAAAGTGGTGGAGCTGCGCTCCGAAGAAGTTCAAGAAGCTCCGGAAAAAAGGATGGGGCGGCAGAGAAAACCTTCGGTCGATGTGGGTGGCTAGGAGAACGCACTCACCGTCGCGGGGTTGAGGTTCGATCTCTTCCCCCGGAAGACGCGCGGCCTCGTGGGAGATGACTCCCCCCTCGACCATGTCGTCGAGATCCTCTTGCCGGATCACTGACGGCATCCAATCGCCCTGGATAAAGCCCTTGGGCAGAGCGGACCTTGAGGAGGATCCGCCCCGAGCAGATCTCTTCCCTTTCCCCTGCGCCGCCGCCTTCTTCGCGCGCTCCAGAGCGGAGGTCTTGCCCTTCGTCATCGTCGCCGGCAAAGTCTCGCACGGGCCTGCTGCGCTGGGGCGAGAACAGAGGTGGCGGAAGGACTTGCGAAGGGAGAGAAGAAGAAGAAAGGAGGAGAAGAGAGCGCACTGCTTGGAATCCCCGAGCCGGCGATTTATAAGGGGCCGCTCCCGAGTGGCTGACTGGTAGGCCCAGACTATCCAGTCAAATCCCGCAGCAGAAGCGCGCACAGTACGTGGCGAAAAAGGCGACGCGGGAATCGAGGAGCTTCTGCTTTATCGCTTCCGATTACTACGGCCACTCCCGTCCCGCGCGCTTCCCAAAATCCGAAATCCCACGACATCCGCGGGCTGCAGAACAACTTGTCAAAACAGAAGACCCCGCTCGCACCGACGCTCGGTATGTCACAAATAAAGAAATTCACTCGACGAAAGGCCTGGAATGGATCAAGGCGACTGAAAAAGGTTGGCAACGTCATCCGTGACGATTGACCCAAAACGAAGCACTCACGTAGCCCGAAAGGCCAGTCGGAAAGTTCTCCAACTCTTTCCCCACTCAAACCTCGATCCATTCGGGGGCTAATGATGAAGCTACGTACCTAGGGTAGGGGCACGGACCTGTCCAAAGAGCCCTACCCAAGGACGTCCCTAGAGGAAGTCACCTTTCAATCGACTTGAAGGTATCCCACTCGACGGATTCAAGACACCCGACCAAGAAGCTATCACTCGACCACGAAGCTAACCACTCAACTGCCAGAAGACCTAAAGTCACTCCACGGGCAAACGGTCGGCTATTAAGTAGTCTTTATGGTCGTTATAGCACTTTATTAGGGTCGTTATCAGTAATGCCGAACCTTAAATGTACCTTAAACCCTGCATTACTGAGGGCAGGAGGGGGCCGGCGAACTCTATATAAGCCACCCCCTCCTCAGTATGAAGGGTTCGCACCCCTGTTATCCACACGCATACAATCCAATCGACCGCCTCCGGGCACCGAGACGTAGGGCTGTTACTTCCTCCGGGAAGGGCCTGAACTCGTAAATCCTCGTGTGCTTACAACTTCTGCATAGCTAAGATCTAGCCTCTCCATACACACCCCCCTACTTCACTGTCAGAGTTAGAACCACGACACCGTCCGGTGGGTCCCAGCAGTCAGGGGAAACAATTTTTTCACAAAATACTGGTGGCCCGTCCGGTGGGTTCCTGCTGTCAGGTGGAGGAATCATTATTTTCTGCGTAATAAGGAGGCACTTTCTTGCTGCCGCCGTGGACCCAGCTGTCAGCCTCTCCACGTACAGTCCATGTCCAATGGAAGTCGTTCCTTCCACGTTGACCACGCCGCGCCGAGAGCACCAGGGCGGTGGACGACGGCGAGGCCTAGGAAGGGGACGACGCGGAGCCGGTGAAGACGCGGCAGTGGATGCCCACGCGGAGAGGAGTATGAGGGTTCACTCGTTCGACTGCGATGTGAGGCTGCCGTCGCCGCAGGGCCTGGCCAGCGGTGGGAATAGTAGGGGGGCGATGAGGCCTCCACGGTAGCACAACCGGCCACGGGAGGCAGGAGCAGGCGGCACGACCGGCGCTGCTTTGGACGGCTGGAGCAAGAAGACCAGAGGTTGAAGAAGCACTACGGCCGTTGGATGGACATCGTACGGTCACTGCAGCTAGAATCATTTATATTGACTAGGTTGACAAAACCCTTGGTACGTTAACTTAGTAGGCCCACAGGTCAGCTTCCGAAACGGTGCGCCCCAGATGTCAGGGGGAGGAATAATTTTTTGGGCGGGTGAAGCTAGAATATCTGAAATTGAAGAAGAAGCACGGCATCCGTTGGATGGACATCCAACGGCAAAACAGAGTTCAATAAAATTTTCCACATTTTGATGGGATCCGAAATATTTTTATCCTAAAATTTCTAGTCAGATTAAATACAATTTCAATATAAATTTATATTACGTAAAAATCCAACGAAACATTGCGCTCGCAACAATTAATGAAATTAAAATTTTCAATATCCAAAAATAATATTTTATAAAGTAGTCACGTGTTTGGTGCATTTTTTATAGTTACTGCCCAGTTTTTATAATTACATCCCATTTATTATTTCTTAAAGCCCATTTTCTTGTTAAGCCTAATGCATCCCTCTTAGGAAAGATTTGTAGCCCAGCGGGACGGAGAATAACAACTTGACCTT
Organism: Triticum urartu; assembly: GCF_003073215.2. Taxonomy (NCBI): domain Eukaryota; kingdom Viridiplantae; phylum Streptophyta; class Magnoliopsida; order Poales; family Poaceae; genus Triticum; species Triticum urartu. Next base: position 700,760,092 of record NC_053024.1, on the reverse strand, counting down.
GCTTGGGTATTCCTAAAAAAAGTATAGCTGGGCTAGCCATTTTCAGCTTGAATAAAATTAATATCTGGGCTGGATATCTGGCCTGGGCTAGACGGGTCATAGCCCGCCCAGTTAATACCTGCAGCGATGTTGTCGTTGTTGTTCAGAGGAGAAAAATTAATATCTGGGCTAAACATCGAAAAACTGTGCAGTGCTCACACCTCAAAAATACAAATACTGCTCAAGCTGCTTGGTCCCAGCTGTCGGCCGCTTCTTGTGCAATTCTCTCGTTTATTGACTAGTACTACATAGGTTGACAATGGTGTGGGACCGTGATGTCAAGAAACCAGGGGGAAGCAAAATAAATAACTCCAGCGAACGCTTCCACCTCTGCCTCGTTGTCTCCCGTGGAAACCCCTTTCCTCCCTTTTTTTTGCTCGGCTAAGGACCAATGCATGCAGCACGTCCATGCGGTTATTAGGCAAGAAATAAAAGCGCTTTGCATGCTATGAATTACGATGGCCTGCATTTGTAGCTAACAATGCATCCTCTTAACTGCTGTGATTAAATATTGTGTTTAGAAGAGAGAAATATTCTTCTTTTCCACCAATCTGCTTGCACCTAGGTCATGATGCACCTAGACGGAGGGAGTATATATATATATATAATAAGGAGGCACTTGCGTACGTGAGGCTATGGACCTGGTGGGTCCCCATTGTCATCCTCTCCAAGTAAAGGCATTTCCTCGCCCGCGCGCGCTTTCCGCCCAAAACAGTCAACGCAGCCCGCCCCGCTTCCCGGTGTAGTCGATTGCACCGCCTTCAAACGACACAAGTGCCGTCCGTCCATCCATCTGTCGCCCACATTAATGATATGCGGTTGCCAAGGCGGCTACTCCGGCGCCACACGTCCGTCTCTCCGCCCGCCCACCATTGCTATATAAACTGCTACGCCGGCCATAGCCGCAGTCATCTGCATCCGTTCCCTTTCTCCTATCCACACCACTACTGCCCACCATGACTTCCTCGCGCTCCAGCACTCTTCGGGATGGGCGGACGACGGACCACAAGGAGATGGCAGCCATTGCTGCCGACCGGCTGGCCGGCAGGCAGCCGGAGGATGACGACGTCCCAATGGAGAACATGGTAGTCAACGATCCGGCGCCAACCCCCTCCTCCACGCATCCTCGCCGGTGCATTGCACCATGACTATCGGCAAGGCCCGTGCCCAATATATGGAAAGTGTGAGGCAAATGCGTCAGGAGCAGTTCCAGGAGGTGCAGGCCGACGCCGCCTACAACCACCATCTCCAAGAGCACCTGCAGGCGGAGGAGCAGATCGCCGTGGAGCGGGCAGAGTAGGAGGCGCTGCTCGACTCGTACCGCTCCGCCCGCAAGGGCCGCCTCGAGCACTGGCGGGACCGCATGTGGGTGGCGGAGGCTGCGGCCGGCTACAAAGAGGCTAGCAAAGAGGGCGACGAAGCGGGCGAGGCGCTGTTTGGCGAGACCGAGGACGAGGCAGAGGACAATGCCGGATCCGATGAGTCCCCGCTCCGCTGGCGTCGACGAGGCCCTGCTCCGCCGAGGCCCCGCGGCGCCAACAACGAGGCAGAGAAAACCGCCGGCTCCGCCGAGGGCCCGCACCGCCAACAACGAGGCAGAGGACATCGCCGGCTCAGCCGAGGCCCCACCCTACCGGCAATGCGGGGCAGGATTTCCACCGCTCCGCTGAGGCGTCGCCCGCCGGCAATGAGACAGAGGACATCGCCAGCTCCACCGAGGCCCCGCCCCGCTGCCAACGAGGCCGCGCCACACAGAAAACAAGGAAGAGTAGAACACGGTAGGTCGCCGCCGCTCGGGTCCAAGTAAGGCCACCGCTGCTACCCTCCTGTTGAAGCCAAACTAGGCGGGTTGACCATTGACGGCCGGTTAGCTTCTTGGCGGCGACATGGAGTCGGGGAGTTTGCTGGAGAATAACGCTAGTTCTACTTAACTGCTGGTGCAGTTGGCTGACTGACACATGAGCCCAATAGGCCACATGTCAGTTACACAACTGCACCTGCAGTTAAGTCACTGAAGCTTCTGTTCGGCTCAGCGGGACACAGGTGGGTAGCTTCAGTTAATTAATTATACCTCCAGCGCACCCCTTTTTAGTTGAAGAATGTATGAAATGTAATGAAATCTGGCATGTTTATATGAAATCCGACCGTGTATAAATGAATTTATTTTGATTAGTTCGAATTCCTGTATCACTTGCATTGGATGAACATGCAAAACAATATGTACTAGCATTATTTCCAGGGTGATCACCTCGTTTGCAGCAGTTTCACATGTACTCCCTCCGGTCATTTCTAGTCTGCATACAAGTTTTGTCTGCAGTCAAAGTATCTCTACTTTGACCAATCTTATACAAAAAAGTATGCACTTTCACAATGTGCGAAGTAAAAAGGAATAGAAGGAGTACAAAGAGTTTGAGCAGGTTTTTTGCGTTTCTATACATTGCAATCAAACACACAGGCCTGGCAATTCATAGAGAACATTCAAAACAATCGATGATTATGCATCTCAGCGACTCACATGTCAGAGGCAATATTTACTTCACAACTAAAGAATAAAGAAAAAATTGATCGACGCTGCTGACAGCAAGGGCGTCCCACTCGAAAATATCAAACACATGTCTTGCTAAAATCAATGAGCAAAATTTGACAAGGTTGTCCCATTCCAAAATATCAAATGCCTACGCTTGTGGAATGGGCAGGGTTTGCCATCAGTTTGGACATTGACATGGCACCTCGTGCTAAATAAACCAGCTGTTCTTTTTGTGCAGTTCCACCAAAATCAACCAAATTCGCGCGTAGCTTGTATGATTTCGCCCTTATATGTTGCAACGCCTTGAACTTATCGGCACCTCCTTTCTTGTGGTGGAAATGAATGATTCGATGTATTCATGAACATTTTGTGCAGTTCCCATTGAAATCAAGCTGAGCACCCCTGTTTGCACAAATACAAAAAAGTGATTAGTATAAAGCAAACTGTACTATGAATTGACAGTTTCAACAGGCACATACATGGTCCATGTAGAGCACACTTTTAGAAAAATGAAACTCACTAGATAGAATCCTAGAACAACATTGTACTCGCGCATCACAGCAAAAAAATGGAGATTTTGTTAGTCCTTCTGAGCTGAAGTTAGTTTGGTCTTGTGGGGAGTAATGTAACCATCCTTCAACTGCTCCTTCTGATGATAAGATAGACAGGGCTTCTTCATGCTGGCATAATCGGAACTAGTCACTTCACGTACTCCATATTCTCCTTCAGAGGAAGATGATCCTGTTGTGCAAAGACAAGAGGACTACTAAATGCTAGCATCACTGTTTACTCGAAAAAAAGGAAAGGAAATATTTAAAACAACACAGATGAAGCACTTCTCAAGGACAATACCACTTTTTCATGACAGTATCTAAACAGTAGCACAACACCAATAGAGATGACAAAGCTCAATCATATGGATGAAATCAGTGGGCGAGTACCAACCTTGGTCAGGAGGCTTATTGTGTAGAGCATACAGATGAAGCAATTCTCCGGAACCATCTGTTGCAATCTACGGTGGTGGCCATGCTTACTATATACTCCTCGATTAGTTTAATGTTTCCAACATCATCTTGTGCAGTTCCACTAAAATATATGGTATCTTCAAAGAAGATCCCTGTTTGCACAAGTAGAGATACTTACATATTACATTAAGAGTGGCATCAAATCAGTGGAAAAACAATTGCTTGTTCCAACCATAGCAATAAATTAAGATGTAGAACTATATCATTACTTGTGTCATCACAGTTCCAGTGCTTCATTACAGCACCGGGAGTTGATTTTTCTTTTTCTTCGCCTTGTTCTTCCCCTTCATCACTTGGTTCAATAACAAACAAGCTCCGCCTTCAATGTAAGATTTGGCATGTCAATTAGGGAGCACAAGTATAGTACTAAACTTAATTTTCTGATGAAAGTAGCAAAATACAGGCCAGCAGTTGTGAAATATCCTTATCTTACCTCAATGGAATATTATGGTGCATATACAGATTGGAAGTCTTGTCTCCATTTGTGCAGTTCACTAAAATCAAGCAACATTATCGTACAAGTAGCACAACATATGAATGCACACTGCAGAATCATGTGAAAGAAGGCTAGTACTGACCTCTCATGATGCGGAATTCAAACAACTCACAAGAAGAAGATCTGAACCAAATTCGCCTTAATGGATAGGAAGTAAGATCTCCTCTTGTGCAGTTCCACTAAGATCAAGCAATCAAGCAACGTTGTCGGTGTGAAATTTTGGTTGAACTGCACAAAACACTCTTAAAACAAAAGTGTTTTGTGCAGTGCAACAAAAAGGTCACAATGGCAATGAGGTGAAGCAGATAACCCTGTTTACACAGAGGTGCAAAGGAAACAATTAGTGGTCAATAACGGTGGATGACACAGAAGCCAACAAAAAGAAGCATCTACCTTATCTAAATGGGAAACAAAGCAAGATAGTAGCATTTCTCAAATGGTGGCATTGATTAATATTAACAATAAAATTCGTTAAACATGTAATTTGCTTTTAACTGTGGCATTGCATCAATTTTCCAGCGGCATTATTAGAGGGTGTTTGTTTACAGGGACATTTTGGTGTAGGGACTAAAAAAACTCCGTGTCAATCTGAAAAAGAGCATCAGATATTTCCTTATCATCAAAAGGGGCACAAAGGCGCACATTGTCCTGGGCTGACACCTTTGGTTCTAAGAGATCAATCACCCATGAAGCATCCAGCGACAGATCAGCTGAAAAAAATTCCTGAAAATAATCATTCGCCAAGGCGGCCATCTCCTCAAAATTTGAGTGAACCACTCCAATAATATCAGTTAGCGCACGTATTTTATTTTTACGTGCTCGCCAAACAGCTTTACTTTGAAAGTATTTGGTGTTACGATCCCCTTCCTTTAGCCATGTGATTCTGGATCATTGCAACCACATCATCTCCTCCTGATATATCAATTCATTCATCTTATCAGTAACGTTCCTTATATCTTGTCTGTCAGCGTTCATGCTCATAAGCTCCTCCAATTGAGTACGTGACTTGGCCAACTCCCTAGATATGTTTCCAAATTTCTTGTTGCCCCAAGAGTTGAGAGTTGCCAGAGTCTTCCTTAAGGCAGTTTGTAGCTTGTCCAGATTATCTACACTTCCAACCGAATTCCAAGCTTCCTTAATCACTTCTGGCAGTTCCACATCCCGTTCCCAAAACACCTCGTACCGTCTTATTTTTGGTCCTCGCTGACCCACGTCTGGGGCGCCCTGGAGGGCCAGCGCCACATGATCAGAGCACGGTGAGACGACATGCTTGACGGTATAGAAAGGTTGTCTATATTTGTTGTCACGATTAAAGCAACCTAGTACTAGAGAAGCTTTTAAATTTTTTAATCAATTCTTATATCTAATTTCTTGTATTTAGGCACCAATTGCATTTTTACATTTTTCATAAAAAATGAATCAAACCTAAATTTGTTCCAAAAGAGTGAAATTTGGCATGGGGTGGTATTATGGGTGTATTGGGAGGTGAAAAGTCAGATAAGAAATGACAATTGTTTGGTTGCGCTTTGCTTTCAAAAGGACGGACCTACAACGATGTGTTTCTATGCACAATTTGATACAAATGGTCTGCAGTGAAAAATCCTTCTGTTTGTGTTCAAACTGAAGTCTGAATTAAACATGTTCTGAATTAGTTTGTTGACAAAAAGAACCGTTGTAGTCAATGGCAGGTGGAATACACATGTAATGTGAGTTTTCCTTTTGTCTTCGCAGCCTCTATATTTCATATGTCAGAGGCCACAGATATGAAAACTGATAGAGTTACTAAGTGGTTTACATGATAACGGGTGTCCTTAAGTTCTGGCGTAGGGAAACTGCCGCTCCATCTTCCCACACTCTCCCCTCCTCTCCCCTGCACCGCGCGCCGCTCTGGCCGCGGCGGCCACCAGATCCAGCCATTATGGCCGCCAGCTCCTCCGCCGGAAACCCTGCTCGCCTCGGCCGGTGCTCCCCGCAGCCCGGTGGGGGCGCGCCTCGGACCGTTGGACCCTCGACCCCCCTCCTCCCCGTGGTCCGCGGCCTCGACGACTGCTGCGTCAGATCCGGCCTCGACGCCGCGAATACTGCACCGGGACGGCCGCCCCAGGGCAGGTGCGTCGCTGGGACCGCCGGATCCTTGCGGTTCCCCTTGCGGGGGGGCGGTGCGCCTTAAATCCCTGGTTGTCCGCCGCGACTCCCCTGCCCCCGTTTCCTCTTCGGGACAGGCAGGCGCGACGGGCGATGGATGGACGGAGGTCCGCTCCCGAAAGAAAGGGAGGCCCCGCTCATGCTCGTCGGATCAAAGGAAGCGCCCTCTGCGGCAGCGCTCGGACCGCCGCGGCTCATCCAATACGGGCGGAGGCAGGAAGGCCTTCTTAAGCCGTTTCAAAGGCAAATGCTTCCGCTGCCTCAGTGAGCTCCACCGCCGGGTAGATTGTCATGATCCCCTCCGCTGCATCATCTGCAAGCGCGTTGGGCATTACGACAAGGAGTGCCCGCAGAACCCTCGGAACGGAGGGCCCGGGGGTCCTGCTCAAGATCGCCTGAAGCTGCCCGCTGCCGCGCGCGCCCCGGTCCAAGACCGCCTCGTCTTCCCGGCGGCGCCCCCCACCCCGACATGAATCGCCTGCTCCTGTGCGATCCGGCCAGGCGGCCACGTGAGAGCCACCGGGTGATCGTGGCCACACCGGCGCTGGAGCTCGAGGAGCACGTTCTGCGCCAGCACGCCGTCAGCCTCACCGCTGCCGACCGCTCGCACTCCACCACCCCAGTGGCCGTCGGCAGGGTGATCTTCGAGCAGCTCTCCACCGGCCCGCATCAGCTGCGCGTCACGGCGCACCAGCCCGAAGCCTTCCTCGTCCACTTCGACCTCCCCGCGCACCGGGACAATGCCGTGCGGCGCGCCGTCATCAAGGTCGACGGCTGCAAGTACTTCATCAGGGCATGGAATGAAGACGACCACGCCACAATCCTCAAGTTCAACCATCACGTGCGCGTGGTGATAGAAGACCTGCCGATGCAATTCTGGAACCTGCCGGGTGCCGAGGAGGCCCTCGGCGACATCGGCCGCGTCGACCGGCTGGACTCGCGCACTCTCGAGAGGGGCACACCAAAACCTTCGCGTGCTGGCTCTGGGTCTGGGATGTTGCCCACATCCCAACCAAGCGCGCCCTCTGGGTGCTCAAGCGCGGCGCCGACCGCTCAGATGAGATCATCGGCATCGCCCCCGACGACCGCCGTGTTCCTCCGCCGCCTGGAGCACGCGCTACGACATGCTGATCCACGTCGACCTGCTCAAGGACTGGTCGCCCCTTTCGCCGCGCTCCTCCCACTCGGGGCAGAGTGGCCTGCCTTCTTCCGATGACAGCGACGACCGCCCGCTCCCCCGCGTCGAGCCGGGCACCTGGGTCGCCCATGTGGAGGACGGCCAGGGCCGGGCGCGCAGCTCCGCGCCGCGTGCCGGCCCGGCTGGCTGCGGCCCGATCTTGGGCGGCTCCGATCGAGACCGCAATGGTGATGGTGGGAGCGGAGGTTCGAGCCGGTCCTGGAGGGATCGGCTGCTCGGGCATGGCTGCCACGCCAGGAGCGGCGGCGATGGCGTCGTCAACAGCGTGCATCGCCAGCGCAGCCGCACCCCGGTTGGAAGCTGCCGCTCCGTGGGCTGCAAGGAGGAGGGTTCGAGCTCCAACACCAACACTCTGCGCGCCACGCCGCCCAAGCCGCTTCGACTGGTGCAGGCTGCACCGGCTGAAGCGGACCCGGTCGCTTAATTCTTCTCCTTCTCCGACTCGGGGCGCGCCCTCTCGCCGCCCCCGCGCACGGACTGCATGCAGTTGGAGATGAAGAACGCGATGATCGAAGCCCTGCGCACCCCTCTTGCTTTCGAAGACGGTGGTCGCTCCCTCCATCCCGCCTGAGTGTCAAGCCAGGGGAGCTTGAGAGCCTGGCGATGCTGCCGTGCTTGCTGCCCTGCGTCAGCTCCCCTGCAGCAGCCACGGTGGGCTTCCAGCTGGATGCGGTGACCCAGCAGGTGGGCGAGATGGTGATCGACAGCCGCAATGAGCAGGCGGCTCAGCTATTCGAGGCGGTGCCCGCACCCATTCTTCCGTGCCAGCCTCCGCGCCCTCGCCACCCTACTCCGCCAAAGTCCAGGGCTCTCTCGGCCCCCTCTCGCCGGAGCGCACGTCAGGCTGCGGCAGGCATCACCACCCTAGTGGCCCAGAGGGCGGTGCTGCGCCTCATCCAGGAGCTTGGCGAGCTCGGCCCAAAGGACAAGATGACACCAAAAGCGGCCGCCCAGATCATGAAGTGCTTCCAAGAGCCACTGTCGGAGGGCAACATCGCTGCCATTGCAAAGCTCACCGGCCTCGATCAAGGCGCTCTCAAGATCGCGGCAGGCATGGCAGGTCTGGCAGATGCTGAGGAGATTCTGCAAGTGTAGTAATGTTAGCATTATCAGATGTAGCTAGGATCCGCCAGCGGCTGGTCTTGAACCGGCTTGAGCTAGGTTTAGTGTCAATGTTTAGTTCCTCGATGATGTGGTTAGCTGCGTGGCGACGGGGTTTTGGGCCTACTGGTGGCCGTCGCCGCCCCAGGCTGTATGTGATGGTGTTTCGTCCCTGCATTAGTAGTTTTTTCAGCTGGCGGAACAACAACTGGTTTTTAGATGAATGACAATACCATGAACTTCATGTCATGAAATGTTAGGGGACTAAACTGCCCTGCGAAGCGTACTGCGATCAACGGCGTGGCCACCGCGCATAGATTAGCAATGTTGTGTTTGCAGGAGACCAAGATAGAGGTGTGGTCGACGGCGATGGCCAGGGAGATCGGTGGCTCCTCGCTGCAAGGCTGCGTCGTCCTCCCAGCTGTAGGTACTAGAGGGGGTGCGGCCATTTTCTGGGACAAAACGGTAGTCGGCGTAGTTTCTCATAGCATAGGAAGGTTCTCCATTACGGCTAGGGTTCTTGAGCTCCACTCTGGGCCGCACTTCTGGATCACCACGGTGTATGGGCCAACAGATGACGCCCAGAAAGATAGCTTCCTGGCTGAAATCGCTGCGACAGCTCCATCTACGGCAGGGCCATGGATGATCAATGGCGATTTTAACATGATCTACCAGGCTGCTGACAAGAACAATGCCAATATAAACAGAAGAATGATTGAAAGTTCAGGAGGGCCATTGATCAAGCTGGACTGAGGGAGATAAAATGCAAAAACCGACGTTTCACTTGGAGCAACGAAAGAGAAGTGCCAACGCTTTGCAGCATCGACAAAGTGTTCTGCAACGAGCACTGGGAAGTACTGCACCCTGATCACATCCTAGTGGCTGCATCTACATCTTTTTCGGATCATTGCCCGCTGTACCTGACAGCCGCAAGCAAGCCATGCAGACATGCACGTTTCAGGTTTGAGAGTTTCTGGCCGCGCTTCCCCCGCTTCACAGAAACTGTTCTGCGAGCGTGGCAACGGCCAGTGCACCATGACTGCCCTTTTGTCAGGGTGAAGAAGAAGCTTGAGAGGACGGCGGCGGACCTGAAGATATGGAGCAAAACCACTTTTGGGAGGGCAACCATGCAGTTTCACATAGCAAATGAAGTCATCCGTTTGCTTGATCTAGCCCAGGAGAGCAGAAGACTATCGGCAGCCGAGATCAACCTCAGAAAGCAGCTGAAGCTCAAGGTCCTAGGGTTGGCAGCCATTGAGAGAGCACGGAGGAGTTAAGCTTCAAGGATCACATGGCCGCGGGTTGGTGATGCGAGCACTAAGTTTTTCCACACTAAAATGAGAGCAAGAAGCGGAAAAAACTACATTCATTCTCTTGCAAGCGGCACCACAGTGGCTTACGAACATGACGAAAAAGAAAAAATGATTCATGATCACTTCCAAAGCAGTCTGGGCAAACAGGAATCACGCCAAGCAACCCTAAACTGGGACAGGATAAACGTCCCGAGGATCGACCCGCAGGGTTTGGACGCTCCCTTCTCGCACGCAGAAGTTTGGGCAGCGATAGTCGACTCCCCAGCGGATAAAGCCCTGGGTCCGGACGGTTTCAATGGCCATTTTTTTAGATCTTGTTGGCATATAATCAAAGAGGACATCATGGCTGTTTTTCAAAAATTCTATCACCTCTCAGGGCAAAACTTTGCAAGCCTCAACACTGCCCTCAATGTGCTCCTGCCCAAGAAAAACGGTGCTTTTGAAGTGGGACATTTCCGGCCGATCAGCCTCATACACTCAATCGCAATACTAATCTCAAAGGTGCTCTCGACTAGGCTGTCCGGGGCCCTCAGTGCAATCATCTCCCCGGCACAGACGGCATTTCAAAAAGGGAAGTGCATCCACGACAGCTTCCAATACGTTCAAAGTTTAGTAAGGATGCTGCACCGCATGAACAAGAAGGCTCTGTTTTTCAAACTGGACATAGCAAAGGCCTTCGATTCAGTCTCTTGGGAGTACATGTTCGAGCTGATGGAGCGGATGGGCTTCCCACCAAGATGGCGTGACTGGATCGCACTGCTGCTATCTACGGCATCGTCGTCATGCATGCTCAACGGAGTCCCTGGACCGCAGATCTCCCACAGGTGCGGTTTCAGACAAGGCGATCCCCTCTCTCCGCTGCTCTTCATCATGGCAATCGACCCGTTGCACCACCTGCTCGCAGCCGCTGCAGCGGAGGGAGCAATGGCTCCGCTGCCAGGTCGGGGGATCAGCATGAGAGCCAGCCTATACGCGGATGATGCGGTGATCTTTGCAAATCCAGAGAAGGAAGAAGTGGAAACGCTGCTTTTTCTACTGAAAAAATTTGGCGACTGCACGGGGCTCAAACTGAACCAGGCTAAGTCTTCGGTGATTCCAATAAACTGCAATGACATTTAGCTGTCTGAGGTGCTTGCTAGTTTCGGAGGACAGCAAACCTCTTTTCCAACCACCTATCTTGGACTGCCCATTTCCAGGAGAAAATTAAGGCTGGTGCACTTCCAATTCATAACCGACCGAATTCGATCTAGGCTGGCAGGATGGAAGGGTCGGCTCATGAGCATGGCTGGCAGGCGAGTCCTCGTGCGTGCAGTGCTAACTGCGCTGCCAGTGTTTGCCATGACCGTCCTCAAGGTCCCAAAGAAAATCCTAAGAGAAGTGGACAAGGCTCGCAAGCAGTTCCTCTGGGTGGGCGCAGGACGAGAAAATCACCGGGGCCAAATGCAAGGTGGCTTGGGATAAGGTATGCCGGTCGGTGGACAAGGGAGGGCTGGGCATCCTGGATCTCCACCGTTTTGGCGCGGCCCTGCGGATGCGATGGCTCTGGCTTTCATGGCAGCAACAGCATAACCCCTGGATGAGCTTTCCCGTCCCATGCGATCACGACGATCGTGTGCTCTTTGCATCGGCCACCTCAGTGCAGCTGGGAAACGGAAGAACAGCCACTTTTTGGACAAGCTCTTGGTTGGGATCAATGCCTCTATGCCAAGAGTTCCCAACTCTTTTCCAGCACTCGCGTGGCAAGGGCGGGACAGTTCAAGAGGCCCTGGCAAATGACAAATGGATTCAAGACCTGCAGCATGGCAATAGGGCCGAAATGGTGGTTCAGTACCTGCAGCTCTGGCGAAAGCTTCGCAGGGCCAACGTCGCACTAACAATGGAGGAAGACTCGATCACCTGGGTGGCAGGTGGTGGAAACGTCTATACTGCCAGTGCTGCTTACAAACTGCAGGCAGGCGATGCCCCTAATCCCGGAATCAAGGCGGCAATCTGGAAGGCTTGGGCCCCTGGAACCGTTAAGATGTTTGCATGGCTTCTCCTCCAAGACAGACTCTGGTGCAATGATCGCCTGCAGCGGCGCGGGTGGCCAAACGGTTACTTTTGCGCTCTCTGTCTCAGAAATCTCGAATGTTCTATGCACCTACTCTGGGATTGCCCACTCGCACGGTCGGTTTGGGAGGCGGCATCCTCCTGGAATGGATGTGCAGCCCTGCAGCTTGCCAGAACAACGAGCCACTCATTGCTGAGGCACTGGAAAAAAACAGTCCAACTAGCACCATCAAACTCCAGGAAAGGGCTCAAGACGATGATGATGCTGATAGCCTGGGAGATATGGAAGGAGAGAAATGCATGTGTTTTCAACAACAAACTCCCCCATGCTAAAGACGTGTTGCACTTCATCAGGAACACGATCGAGCTATGGAGAATGGCGGGAGCAACATGCCTAGAGCCCCCCTTTGGGGAATATGTAGCGAGAGATTAGGCCGAGGGCTAAGTCGGTCACCCTGTAGTTTTCATTTTCATTTCTCAAACTGCATCCATGATCGCTTGATCACCCCCTGTTCTCCCGCTGCTTTCTTCTAAATCAATGAAGCCGGAAACCCCGGATCTTTCAAAAAAAAAGTTCTGGCGTAGAATAGGTCTGATTGTTCATTTACTCCCTCCGATCCTTTTTAGTTTGCATATTAGATTTGTCTGAAGTCAAGCTTCGTAAAGTTTGCCCAACTTTATAACAAAAAACCAACATTCACAATGTGAAATCAATACTAGTAGATGCGTCATGACTTAAAAGTTTCATGTTGTATAACTTTATCATGGTAGATGTTGATATTTTTTCATATAAATATGGTCAAACTTTGTAGAGTTTGACTTCAAACAATTCTTATATGCAGAATAAAAAGGACCGGAGGGAGTATTTCATATATAGTCCACGAGTAACACCATCCACAAAACGGGCCAAGAGACCAATTCATATGTGCTAGGAAACAATATCGCCCTCGTCCTGAAGCCACGCAGCTACATAAATGATATCAGAAACCCAGTACCACCAATCCAGCATGTCAAAGACCCAGCTAAATAAACCCAGGACCACCAATCGACCAATCCAGCACATCTAAAGACAACATCACATCCACCATCCATAGGATAGAACCGGCGCACGGTTTTCTTACGTTTTCTCTCTACTAGGGATCAACTCAACTAAAGTAAGCAACATTTTCACCGTGCCAGCGAGACAGACCAGACTATACAATTCTTCATGTCAAAGACTCATCAGGATACCAAATTCGTCGACGGGATTTGAAGCACGAGAGAGCAGGGGCAGGGAGACGTGCCTAGTTGTCACACGCCCTAAACAGAGTCAGCAGGCCCAGGAACAGATTGATGATGTCAAGGTAGAGCGTGACGGCAGCCCAGACATACTCGTCATACTTGTAACGCTTGATGATGCTGCCCGTGTCATAGACAATGTAGCCACTGAAGATGAGTGCCGCCAGCGTGCCATAGATCATGTGAGAGAGCTTGCCCAGCGGGAAGAAGATCTGCAAACAGAAGTCATGATCAGTACTTGCATTATAGAATAGAGAAGACTGATAGGTAAATGGGCGACACACCTAACTAGAGAAGGGAACGGACGGCATCTAACCTGAATGAAAGCAAAGACGAGCAAAATCATCAGAGAAGCAAATAGGAAAGGACCAAGGAAGCTAAAGTCCTTGCCCCTCCTTGCAGCCCAGAAGGTGTAAGCAGTGAGGCTCAAGACAACCACAATTGTAAGAATCCCAGCCTGCAAAATGACCTTGCCTGCACACATAGCGGACTATTTTAGCAGTGGTTCTTTATCAAAGAAAACCCATCCTACCAACAAAGTACAAAACACACACACATATATATAAGAGGACGGCTACTAAATGAACTAATTGCTTTCTTACCATCGCATACATCTCTAAATGAACTATCATGTAAATTTGACTAAACAATAAAGCACATGCATGCTAAAATCTGAAGTAAATGGCAGTGATGCATTGAAGAAGCAAACTAGCAGCAACCTCCTGCGATGTGGTACAAGATAGAAAGAACCTTGGAATTGGTACAACCCCAAAATGCAGTGGTGAACACTAACGCAAACACAAATGGATGACAGATCACAGAGTGCCTGTCAATATAACTATGTCTAAATCGAAAGATTATGTATTTTCAATCACTTTAATCCAATGAGATTTAACCAGCACATGCATGAAGCATCTATTGTCTTATCACGACACTAGTATGATATATCAACTGAAAATCCTTTCTATCTTGATAAAAGTTTAAGCTAGTCCTGCAACCTAAATCACGTCCTTACCAAAACCATGTCAACTTGAGCAGCTCGGCTGGCATATTATTGGACAAATCGGCCCTTCAGATCAAAGAGCAGCTCGGCTGACATATTATTGCTATCATAACACTATGTATCTTAAAACAAATAGTTGCCGGAAGAAACAGTAAAAATATATGCAAGTTCCAACCAATGTTCTATGAAAAGCAAAGGTTACTGTTTGCCAGTTTCTTAGTGAAAAAGTAACCGCTGAAAATAGCAAAGCCAGCTCTTCTAAAAAGGTAATCCTGCTAGCTGGCAATACTACAAATGCTTCTAACTCAGACAAGCATATCAATCATAAATCGTGACCAACAACTACAATTTGCCCTCAACACAGACTAGGAAAATGCATCAACTACAGTCACATGGGCTGCCTGGCCGTGTCTACCATTTGCACAGGTATGGCAAATTGGCAGCGGATGTATTTCTGAACCCAGTCCACACGCAAACAAAATGCTTCACAATAACAGTATGAAACTATCAATTGTCGCACATGGTGACTAGCACAATTGCCATACGATAACAGTAGGAAGCTAATAGTACGAAAATATCTACTAGCCATGGATATGTAATGAATTAACACAATGAGAGGGGCATTAAAGGCACATGGTGAACAGGCTAGGAGTTGGCAGATGTGACTCAAGAATTTGATGGTGCAGGAGCTATCAGATTCTGATGATAGCATGTGCTGATTTACATAAGCAGCAGAGCGACTCAAGAAGAAGCTAGGAGCAGAAAGAGTACCACTGGTAAAGGCACATGTCAAGCCCACAGAGAAGCTGATGGCCACTGTGAAGACGCCAAGAAGCAGCAAGTTGATTGGGTGCTTCTGGCGGTAGATGTGCAGCGGGCACAGCACTGCGTAAAAACAACAAGCATTTTAGCAAGTGGCACAGCACTGCATACCAAAAATTAACAGGCATTTTAGAAACAGAATAACTTCCAGCTGCAATTCACAAAGCTACCACGTCCCAATCTACAGTAGTATAGCAAAATTAAGAGTGCATGGGACGTTCCTGCAAAAAACAGGAGTTGTAATCCATAGCTTTGCAGGGACGAGAATGCAAAGAAAGCAAAGGGAAAGTTAGTCCTGTCCTGTGACCAAGGCCCTCAAAATCGGACATAATTAAATCTTTTATTTTTTGCGGGAAGGACATGATGAAATGGCACGCATACAAATTCGTCGAAATGCCCGGAAGCAACGACCTTTTATTTTCAGGGGATTCACTCCAAGTCTTTATGCTTGCAGGCGTACAATCAAGAAAGAGCTCCAGTGGCTAGTTCACAGAGCGAAACGAAAATCTTCTTCAGATCTACCAAATTGGGACCGTGGATTCCGATAATTGTGCAACATATTTGTTTTGTGGCGTTTAAAACGCACTTGTTGTATGTCGTAACTTAATTTTGTACAGCCCCTGTAGGCCTTGACATACAGGCTCTGTTTCTTTTACCAAAAAGAAAAAACCCTCGCTGCAATTGGATCACAAATTCGTAATGGAGGAGAAATGGTTTGAGGCCTCACCGACGAAGGGGAAGACGAGGATGAAGACGTACAGCCCGAGGCCGGCGTAGGAGGAGACGAAGAAACGCGGGATGCTGCTGACTTTGACGAAGACGACCGCGACGGCGGCGGTGAGGAGCAGCTGCAGGCAGAGGACGACGTAGATCTTCCGGATGAGCGCCCAGCGCAGCTCGGGGCTCTCCGTCGTCCCCTTCGGTACCGCGGTGCCCGCCTCGATATCGCCGCCGCCCTTCATCTCGCCCGGCGTTGCCTCCGGAGGTAGGGTTTTCGCGGGTGTGGCGGAAAGCGAGCGGGGGAGTGGGCAGGACGGAGCAAAGCGAACGGAGGCAGTATATAGTCAGATCAGATGACACCGATCAACCTGCTGGGCCCACTGGTCAGGCAGAAAAGAATCATAGACGGTGGAATTGTTAGGCGGTTTCTTCTTGTTGGGAGAAAGGCAGATGCTATCTTTTTCTTTTCTGATCGATGATTAGCAAAAGAGAGTCCGTGCGTTGCAACGGGAGAAAAAGAAGTCATAATCTTCAATGGCGATGATCATATTCTGTTCACATCTCATCATCGCATGATTTGGAAATTTGTTCACAAATACAAGAAAATGTTTCTTTTTTGAAATTTATTAAAAATTGAAGCAATGTTCACATTTTCGAAAAAATATCGTGGTTGTGAAAAAACTTGGTACTTCAAAGAATTATTATGAAATTCAGAAAACGTTGTTTTAAAAGCATACTATAATATTCCAATCCACCCGGCAGTTAACTCTTCAAAATTCACGCGGGTGTAAGTCACAAACACTCAGAAGCATTACTGTTTAACTACGTATTCGATCATTCGTGAACACTTCACAAATTTGGGAACATTTTTTACTATTTACAAAAAAAACTTTAAAAATTGTGACATTTTTTTACATTGCGGACGGTTTTTAAGCATTTTCTTTTGAATCGGCGAACAATTCTAGTATAGAGGAACATTTTTTTCGAAATTGTTGGATATTTTTTGAAAACCACGAACATTTTTTGAAATGCATGAACATTTTCTGAATCAACAAACATTTTATGAAACAATAAACTCTTTTGTAATTCAAGAAATGTTTTCCAAAATTTACGATATTTTTCGAATTAGCAAACATTTTTTCAGTTTAATTAATAATTTTTAATACACGGACTTTTTTTCAAACTGATATACTCTTTTATTTTATGAACATTTTTCCAAAATCACGAACATTTCTTTGAATATGCGAATATTTTTAGAAAAATCCTGAGCATGTTTTAAATTCACAAACATTTTATGTTTTCTTGGACATTTTATTTCAAAAATACTCAGTTTTTTAAAATTTCAAAAGCTTTTGGAAATTGCTAATTATTTAAAGTAAAAAAATAAAAAAAGAAACTAAAAAACTGGCGTGCGCACATGTGCCGGCCCAAACGGTATAGTAGGTTCCTATGCTTGGGCCGGCCCAGGCGGGGGATCCCGTGCAAAACGTTTTTGTCACTTATAGGTGGCATTGGGTAATATTTTGCAATTTTAATGACATACCGCCAGAAGCAATAGGCCCTTTATTATTAGGTATAGATATGAAGGGAAAGAAATTGGACAGGGGCTCTGTGCTTCTGTCCGCCTCGATAGCCACACAAGATAGGTTTTTTATTTTTTTCGAGGAAAAATAACATAGGTTTTTTCTCGAGCGGTTTCGAATTTTGGATTTGTGGAGAGGGAACAAGTGGAGGTGCACTAAAAGAAATACCAGAAAAGACGGTATTCCATACAACCTTGTCCGCTCATATGACCGGCCGTATGACGTGGAAACCGATGCTCCTCGTCCACCTGAATAACCTTTATAAACGTGCCTTCGCCAAATGGATAACAGAGAGCCACCGAAACAACCAATCTTCATCATCACCGTAGCCATCTTCAACAACCCTAGCCACCGCCATTTCCCATCTCCATAGCCATCACCTTCACCTCCACCATAGCTCTCAGCAATGTAGTCATACTTGTAATCGTGTATCAGACACGACATCTATTGTAAGACATATTATCAATATATCAATCTTCATGATGTGTTCTTTGTGTGATCTTCATGTGTGAGTAGTTCGGTAAGGTATGGGTTGAGGCAAAAGCCTTGCAACCAGAAGTATTTGTTGTGGGGATCAACAGAAGGGTATTGAATTAACATCTCGTATGTGTGAAATAAAATGGTTCCATAGTTGTCTCTTGTCTCGTTCGCGTTCTTCATCCATGCAGGTACCCAGAATCACGTAGGACGAGCCATGGAGAGGCTAAGGGCAGGGAGACCATGAAGTGTTATTGTGAATACTAGTGACAGAAAGGTTTAGTACGGTAACACGGATCCTATCCCTGGGGCACAAGACATGTAGTCATAAATGTCCAATGCTTTTGTCTGATTATAGCAATCTTAATTATCGAGGCAACCCCGTGCAACAGATAGGGCATTTAGTTGGACACCTAACTTTTGATGCAGGACGCGTGCGGTCAAGACATAATTTGGACACATCCCCCACTTCGGTACATAACAAGCACATCTTGATGGGTGTCTTCAAGAGCACAAATTAAGATCATATCTAATCATAACACAAATATATGGTTGTAAGCATTAAGACCTCATACCCATGCCTATTTTTTATTATAACTGTCTTCCAACAGTTGTTTGGTTTCGATCCGGTCAAAAGCTAGAATTATTTCTTTAACAAAAGCTTGCTTAAGACCCTAGCTTAAAGGGCATCATCCTCCCGTGGGATCAATAACTCAGGGTCACCTCTGGGAAAAAAGGAGAGAATCCTTTCTACCCTATTTTTGGATCACCAAAGGAAGTAATCACTGGCGTGGATTCATACCCCACGGTCCCTGCCAGTTGTAACTCAAGTACCAGTGGCGGACGTGACTTTGCATTCGCAAATGTGCCCGCCACTCATATTTTGGCTCATGGCTTTTGTGGATGAAAATACTAGTGGCTGACACGGACTGCAGCCCGGCACTAGTAACAAAAATATCAGTGGCGGTCGCGACTTTTGTGGCCTCCAATGGTAATTTTTAGATGACTTATGGAAAGTACCAGTGCGGGCATTTTGGCTAGCCCGTGACTGGTGTTTTTGCTAGTTTTTTAGAATGTTTGGGTTTTAGTGTTTTAGGTTTAGGCTTATGCTTTAGTTTTTCTACATTAAAGTTACATCATTGGAAGTTCCATGTAAGAGCTTCTACAACCGAACCCCTCAAGCCCCCCCCCCTAAACGTCTGGGCGGATAGCCGGAACACAACCTGGCCACAAAATCACCACTCAACCGTCCCCCACACACCCAGCCCAAACGTATGGGTTGTCCGACATCCCTCATGTCCATCTCATATGCGGGGCGGATATGGGAACGCTCGGGCGTGCCCAAACGCGTCTGCCACGTCGGACTTATGGGTGGGGAATGTGCAAAAAACCATCAGTCCCCTGGGTTCTTCCTTCTATTTTGTGAGGACACATTCATGTCGTCACTCTAGCGCACTACACAAGAGACCAAAATATGCTATTTAAGACGGGTGACGAAGGTGACCCTAGGTGCTCCCATTCCCCTCCTCTCCATGTAGTCTGCGCCGCCATCGCTTCCACCTCCCCTCCCCTTTCCAAAGTGAGCTTGGCGTCTGCAATGGTCTGGCAAAAGGTATTACAAATTGATCACAACCAAGTGTTGAGAGGAGACCGCCACCGAGGAGGCACGTCATGCTTCTCAAATTGTGGCGTAATAAGAGGAGGTAACAGAGAAAGAGGAGGAGGTAGTGCCATGGGAGGAGGAGGAGGAGGAGGTGTTGAAGGAGGAGGTGGGTCTGTAGGATATGGAGGAGGAGGTGTGGGTGTGGAGGTTGTGCCCAGTGGTTTTGGCATGGATGAGGTGTACGCAGGGTTCCAACACGCCAATGCCACGGAGACCGCCACCGAGATTCGTGCCACCAGAGGAGGTGATTGTGGAGGAGGTAATGGAGAAGGAGGAGGTGATTCTATAGGGTCTCAAATTGAGAAAATATAGATAACGGACACAGAAAACCAAATTTTTACATGGCACGCATAATAGTGTTTATTGAGATTGGAAGCAGTGATCGCTTTACATACAAACCTGTTTGTTCCTTCTCGAAACATAATTTTCTTCATGGGAGATGGTGCGGGTTGTAAGCAGCCTACATGAAAACTTTCACAAAATATTCTCAATTTTTTACCACATCCTCTAGTGACCATATCATTACTCCATGCCAAGTCTCCAGGCTTAGTTAAATTTCTTATAATTATAATGGCAGTAACCTACATCCCAGTAAACACCACAAGTAGTAAACACCACAAATAATATTTCCAAATCCACTTTGGTCTATAATTTCATGTACATGTAATTCAAAATTGAATTATATCAAGTAAACTCTAGAGAGGTACTTAATGGCTTAAATATAACAAATGACCATCCGAAAATGCCAAATTTTGACAAGTTACATGCAATGGTGCGTGTTTAATGCGAGAAAAAATTGAAGGACAATGGAGGAAGCAGTGGTCGCTTCCGATGTAAACCTTACCCATGCCCTCTCGAAATCTAGTTTCTTCCTCGAAAATGGTCTAGTTTGTAAGCAATATTCATGACAAATTTTGTGAAGCATTCTCAAATTTTTTTACGATAGCTTCTGAGGGCTATATAATGACACCATTGCCAAGTCTTGGAATTTTTGGTTCGTTTGAATTCCTGAAAATTAAACTGGCAATAACCTACATGCCGGTAACCAGATCTCAGACCACTAGTGTATGAGAC
Source organism: Triticum urartu (assembly GCF_003073215.2). NCBI lineage: Eukaryota > Viridiplantae > Streptophyta > Magnoliopsida > Poales > Poaceae > Triticum > Triticum urartu. The sequence continues at coordinate 700,739,579 of NC_053024.1, read as the reverse complement.
TGCTTTTAATTTATGGTATTTGGGCTAAACATATACAAATACCATCATAGTATATTTTTATTTACTTTTGGTCATAACTGCATGTACATGCAGTCGAAACTTTAGTGATATCCATTAGATAAAATAAATGCACTTAATGGTTTAAATATAGCATATAGCAAACGGGCCCAAAAAAAATCAATTTTGACATGTTTCATGTAATAGTACATGTCGAGTGTGCGCAAAATTTGAAGGCCAGTGAATAAATCAGCAGTCGCTTTACATACAAACCGGATCAGGTTCCTCTTGAAACCTAATTTCTTGCTCGTAGATGATCTGATTTGTAAGTAGTGTACATGACACTATTGCAAAAAATTGTCAAATTTGTACCAAAGCCTCTGGGGGTATATCATGACACCGTGTCCAGTCTCAGGACTTTTGTGCTTCATTTGAATTCCTGAGAGTTAAAATGACAATAACCTAAATTTTGATGGCCGAATCTTGGACCCGTGGTGTATGAGACTCTTTTTTTGTGGTATATGGGCTAAACATATACTAAAGACCATCTATAATATTTTTAACCCACTTTTGTCCATAATTGCTACTCGCAAGGTTTTGTCTCATGAGAAACATGACATTTTCCCTCTCGAAATCTGCAAAGGACATAATCTTGACAGTACCCTCATGCCTCGAACTACTGTTAGCATGACATGATCCGTGAAGATATCTGTGGCGTTGTGCAAACCCTTGATACAATATGTCCATCTCCTCGTCGTGCAAGATGTCACTTATCATATCATCGTGTGGTAATGCTTGAAACCTTCCTCCAACAATAGACCCTCGTAGGGTCGGACGATAGTGTAGGGCTGGTTTTGGGAGGCACACTTATCCTTGAAGGGTTGATGAGCGTGACGAAACAGTGATTTTTGACTCCCAGGGAATGCGGAGGGAGGGCAGAGCCCGGGCTAGATGGGGTGTCTTCTCTTTTTTCTTCTTACTTCTCGGTTGGGCCGGGTCCTGGTGCTGCTACTATACGTGCGTTATTGCATAATTGCAACTTCATTGAGTCGACGAGATTTGTCGTAGTAGAGTCCACCGTGAAATTGTTCTTTTTCCTTATTTTTTTAGGACAAGCTTTGTTCTTCTTATTCCATTCATTCTTTTAAGCATCATGCTAATTCCTTTTCATTATGTAATATTTTTACACATAGTGCATACAACACACTCATTTTTATAAAGAAACGCAGGATCCATGTACTTAAAGCCTATTGATTGCCAAAGAAACACATAATCCATGTACTTGAAACTTATTGATTGGCAAAGAAACACATAATCCATGTACTTGAAGCCTATTGGTCGAGACATCTATCCACGGATTGATGACATGGCGTAGCCTATTGCTTTTTTGTTTGAGATGGACAATGGCGTATTGCTTCTTCTTTTTTTGACATGGACATGACCTACTACTAGTGGAAATAAATCACATCCACCGTCCACACCAAACAAAAATATGTATGTCCTCCTCGAGGCGCTGCAAGTTCCGCCTTTTGTTCTCGGTGCGAATTTCAGGTAACTCGCCGGTTGCCGGAAATTTCTATGCCCCGGGAAAATTTGTTACCACCCAAAATTTTGGAATTCAATATGTATACGTTATGGCAACAAGGCACTTGCCTTAGCGGTAGGGAGCTTGACCTGATATGGTCACGTCACTGGTTCTATTCCCCGTTTTGTAAAATAAAATAAAGTATTATCGTGTCATCCAAAGCTTATTAAAATTAAAAGTTGTGGTGCGAAAGTACCAAGTCAAACTCTCAACCTTTTATCCCTTCCCCTCAAAAAAAATCTCAACCTTCTATAGTTGATCGACAACTTGAATAGAAAGTACTTCGTGTACGCAATGGGTTAAGTGAAAATATATATGGACGTTGAAAAATAGAATTCCAAAGTCATTTGAAGATTTTTGGGCGAAAACCCTGGATTTTTTAGAACGGGGTACACGCACCCCCCTCCCCCCGTCGCGCCCCCAATAAAACCGGAATAAGAAACATTGGTCTACACCCATGCAAGGATCCGACACCATCTAGGAACACTCGGCATCCGGCACCTATGGTGGAGCAACGTCGTGGGAAAGGCTCCAGATGGTGCGAAGCCGCGTCCAGTCCAGCTGTCGCAAGGACACTGCATCATGGTGGACACCGCCACAGGCTACTACCGGGGTACTACTCCGTGGTGGAGTCCGCGATTGAGGCACTCCTCCGATCTTCCCGGAACCAATTGTGCCGAACATTGCATCCTCTCCATCCGGTCTGTCGCCTACCACAGTAGCTGCCAGCCGCCAAGCCTGACCCCTTCGCCAGGATCATGGAGATGACGACAATAACGGTGGCGCTTCGTCCCCGAGCTCCTCCCCTAAGCACAGTCAACACCTCTCCACCGGTGGAAACAAGAATTTTTAATATGTCCGATGAATTGGTATAGCTAATTTCTATGTATTTTATACAACTAACATTAATCTATAGCCCAGTTTTTTAATATCGGCTAACCTGTATGATTCCTAATCTAAGGTACCTAGGTTTAACGGTCTTGTGCAACTAGCAAGACTAGCAAGGTAGATACCCTTATTAGAACTATTGAGGACACAAGTAAAGTTCTATTTCTGTTTCTAAAATGATTCATGTGTAGAATACCATCACTTCCATGGATTGATATCTTGAGTTCTCATTGAGGAAACTATTTTACTTACTACAAACTCCTGCTGACATCACGCAATGCGAGGTTTAAGAAGAAGTAGCCGATTTGGATCGATGATGCCGACTGTTGGGGAACGTAGTAATTTCAAAATTTTCCTACGCACACGCAAGATCATGGTGATGCACAGCAACGAGAGGGGAGAGTGTTGTCTACGTACCCACGCAGACCGACTGCGGAAGCGATCACACAACGTAGAGGAAGTAGTCGTACGTCTTCCCGATCCGACCGATCCAAGCACCGTTACTCCGGCACCTCCGAGTTCTTAGCACACGTACTGCTCGATGACGATCCCCGGACTCCGATCCAGCAAAGTGTCGGGGAAGAGTTCCGTCAGCACGACGGCGTGGTGACGATCTTGATGTTCTACCGTCGCAGGGCTTCGCCTAAGCACCGCTACAATATGATCGAGGTGGAATATGGTGGCAGGGGGCACCACACACGGCTAAGGAACGATCTCAAGGATCAACTTGTGTGTCTAGAGGTGCCCCCTGCCCCTGTATATAAAGGAGCCAAGGGGGAGGGGTTCAGCCGGTCCTATGGTGGCGCAGGAGGAGTCCTACTCCTACTGGGAGTAGGACTCCCCCCCAATCCTAGTTGGAATAGGATTCCCCGAGGGGGGGAGAGAGAGGGGCCGACCACCTCTCCTAGTCCTAATAGGACTAGGGAAGGGGGGAGGCGCGCGGCCCATCATGGGCTGCCCCTTCTCCTTTCCACTAAAGCCCACTAAGGCCCATATAGCTCCCGGGGGGTTCCGGTAACCTCCCGGTACTTCGGTAAAATCCCGATTTCACCCGGAACACTTCCGATATCCAAACATAGGCTTCCAATATATCAATCTTTATGTCTCGACCATTTCGAGACTCCTCGTCATGTCCGTGATCACATCCGGGACTCCGAACTAACTTCGGTACATCAAAATGCATAAACTCATAATAACTGTCATCGTAATGTTAAGCGTGCGGACCCTACGGTTCGAGAACAATGTAGACATGACTGAGACACATCTCTGGTCAATAACCAATAGCGGGACTTGGATGCCCATATTGGCTCCTACATATTCTACGAAGATCTTTATCGGTCAGACCGCATAACAACATACGTTATTCCCTTTGTCATCGGTATGTTACTTGCCCGAGATTCGATCGTCGGTATCCAATACCTAGTTCAATCTCGTTACCGGCAAGTCTCTTTTCTTGTTCTGTAATACATCATCCCGCAACTAACTCATTAGTTGCAATGCTTGCAAGGCTTATGTGATGTGCATTACCGAGAGGGCCCAGAGATACCTCTCCGACAATCGGAGTGACAAATCCTATTCTCGAAATACGCCAACCCAACATCTACCTTTGGAGACACCTGTAGAGCTCCTTTATAATCACCCTTTTACGTTGTGACGTTTGGTAGCACACAAGTGTTCCTCAGGCAAACGGGAGTTGCATAATCTCATAGTCATAGGAACATGTATAAGTCATGAAGAAAGCAATAGCAACATACTAAACGATCGGGTGCTAAGCTAATGAAATGGGTCATGTCAATCAGATCATTCAACTAATGATGTGACCTCGCTAATCAAATAACAACTCTTTGTTCATGGTTAGGAAACATAACCATCTTTGATTAACGAGCTAGTCAAGTAGAGGCATACTAGTGACACTCTGTTTGTCTATGTATTCACACATGTATTATGTTTCCGGTTAATACAATTCTAGCATGAATAATAAACATTTATCATGATATAAGGAAATAAATAATAACTTTATTATTGCCTCTAGGGCATATTTCCTTCAGTCTCCCACTTGCACTAGAGTCAATAATCTAGATTACACTGTAATGATTCTAACACCCATGGAGTCTTGGTGTTGATCATGTTTTGCTCGTGGAAGAGGCTTAGTCAACGGGTCTGCAACATTCAGATCCGTATGTATCTTGCAAATCTCTATGTCTCCCACCTGGACTAGATCCCAGATGGAATTGAAGCGTCTCTTGATGTGTTTGGTCCTCTTATGAAATATGGATTCCTTTGCCAAGGCAATTGCACCAGTATTGTCACAAAAGATTTTCATTGGACCCGATGCACTAGGTATGACACCTAGATCGGATATGAACTCCTTCATCCAGACTCCTTCGTTCGCTGCTTCCGAAGCAGCTATGTACTCCGCTTCACATGTAGATCCCGCTACGACGCTTTGTTTAGAACTGCACCAACTGACAGCTCCACCGTTTGATGTAAACACGTATCCGGTTTGCGATTTAGAATCGTCCGGATCAGTGTCAAAGCTTGCATCAACGTAACCTTTTACGGTGAGCTCTTTGTCACCTCCATATACGAGAAACATATCCTTAGTCCTTTTCAGGTATTTCAGGATGTTCTTGACCGCTGTCCAGTGATCCACTCCTGGATTACTTTGGTACCTCCCTGCTAAACTTATAGCAAGGCACACATCAGGTCTGGTACACAGCATTGCATACATGATAGAGCCTATGGCTGAAGCATAGGGAACATCTTTCATTTTCTCTCTATCTTCTGTAGTGGTCGGGCATTGAGTCTGACTCAACTTCACACCTTGTAACACAGGCAAGAACCCTTTCTTTGCTTGATCCATTTTGAACTTCTTCAAAATCTTGTCAAGGTATGTGCTTTGTGAAAGTCCAATTAAGCGTCTTGATATATCTCTATAGATCTTTATGCCTAATATGTAAGCAGCTTCACCGAGGTCATTCATTGAAAAACTCTTATTCAAGTATCCCTTTATGCTATCCAGAAATTCTATATCATTTCCAATCAGTAATATGTCATCCACATATAATATCAGAAATGCTACAGAGCTCCCACTCACTTTCTTGTAAATACAGGCTTCACCGAAAGTCTGTATAAAACCAAATGCTTTCATCACACTATCAAAGCGTTTATTCCAACTCCGAGAGGCTTGCACCAGTCCATAAATGGATCGCTGGAGCTTGCACACTTTGTTAGCTCCCTTTGGATCGACAAAACCTTCTGGTTGCATCATATACAACTCTTCTTCCAGAAATCCATTCAGGAATGCAGTTTTGACATCCATCTGCCAAATTTCATAATCATAAAATGCGGCAATTGCTAACATGATTCGGACAGACTTAAGCATCGCTACGGGTGAGAAGGTCTCATCGTAGTCAACCCCTTGAACTTGTCGAAAACCTTTTGCGACAAGTCGAGCTTTGTAGACAGTTACATTACCATCAGCGTCAGTCTTCTTCTTGAAGATCCATTTATTCTCAATTGCTTGCCGATCATCGGGCAAGTCAACCAAAGTCCATACTTTGTTCTCATACATGGATCCCATCTCAGATTTCATGGCTTCAAGCCACTTTGCGGAATCTGGGCTCACCATCGCTTCTTCATAGTTCGTAGGTTCATCATGATCTAGCAGCATGATTTCCAGAACAGGATTACCGTACCATTCTTGAGCGGATCTCGCTCTGGTTGATCTACGAGGTTCAGTAGTATCTTGTCCTGAAGTTTCATGATCATCATCATTAGCTTCCTCACTAATTGGTATAGGTGTCGCAGAAACAGTTTTCTGTGATGTACTACTTTCCAATAAGGGAGCAGGTACAGTTACCTCGTCAAGTTCTACTTTCTTCCCACTCACTTCTTTCGAGAGAAACTCCTTCTCTAGAAAGGATCCATTCTTAGCAACGAATGTCTTGCCTTCGGAGCTATGATAGAAGGTGTACCCAACTGTCTCCTTTGGGTATCCTATGAAGACACATTTCTCCGATTTGGGTTCGAGCTTATCAGGTTGAAGCTTTTTCACATAAGCATCGCAGCCCCAAACTTTAAGAAATGACAACTTTGGTTTCTTGCTAAACCACAGTTCATAAGGCGTCGTCTCAACGGATTTTGATGGTGCCCTATTTAACGTGAATGCGGCCGTCTCTAAAGCATAACCCCAAAACGATAGCGGTAAATCAGTAAGAGACATCATAGATCGCACCATATCTAGTAAAGTATGATTACGACGTTCGGACACACCATTACGCTGTGGTGTTCCGGGTGGCGTGAGTTGCGAAACTATTCCACAATTTTTCAAATGTACACCAAACTCGTAACTCAAATATTCTCCTCCACGATCAGATCGTAGAAACTTTATTTTCTTGTTACGATGATTTTCAACTTCACTCTGAAATTCTTTGAACTTTTCAAATGTTTCAGACTTATGTTTCATTAAGTAGATATACCCATATCTGCTTAAGTCATCTGTGAAGGTGAGAAAATAACGATATCCGCCACGAGCCTCAATATTCATCGGACCACATACATCGGTATGTATGATTTCCAACAAATCTGTTGCTCTCTCCATAGTACCGGAGAACGGTGTTTTAGTCATCTTGCCCATGAGGCACGGTTCGCAAGTACCAAGTGATTCATAATCAAGTGGTTCCAAAAGTCCATCAGTATGGAGTTTCTTCATGCGCTTTATACCGATATGACCTAAACGGCAGTGCCACAAATAAGTTGCACTATCATTATCAACTCTGCATCTTTTGGCTTCAACATTATGAATATGTGTGTTACTACTATCGAGATTCATCAAGAATAGACCACTCTTCAAAGGTGCATGACCATAAAAGATATTACTCATATAAATAGAACAACCATTATTCTCTGATTTAAATGAATAACCGTCTCGCATTAAACAAGATCTAGATATAATGTTCATGCTTAACGCTGGCACCAAATAACAATTATTTAGGTCTAATATTAATCCCGAAGGTAGATGTAGAGGTAGCGTGCCGACCGCGATCACATCGACTTTGGAACCGTTTCCCACGCGCATCGTCACCTCGTCCTTCGCCAGTGTTCGCTTAATCCGTAGTCCCTGTTTCGAGTTGCAAATATTAGCAACAGAACCAGTATCAAATACCCAGGTGCTACTGCGAGCTCTAGTAAGGTACACATCAATAACATGTATATCACATATACCTTTGTTCACCTTGCCATCCTTCTTATCCGCCAAATACTTGGGGCAGTTCCGCTTCCAGTGACCAGTCTGCTTGTAGTAGAATCACTTAGTTTCAGGCTTAGGTCCAGACTTGGTTTTCTTCTCCTGAGCAGCAACTTGCTTGCCGTTTTTCTTGAAGTTCCCCTTCTTCTTCCCTTTGCCCTTTTTCTTGAAACTGGTGGTTTTGTTAACCATCAACACTTGATGCTCCTTCTTGATTTCTACCTCCGCAGCTTTCAGCATTGCGAAGAGCTCGGGAATAGACTTGTTCATCCCTTGCATATTATAGTTCATCACGAAGCTCTTGTATCTTGGTGGCAGTGATTGGAGAATTCTGTCAATGACGCAATCATCTGGAAGATTAACTCCCATCTGAATCAAGTGATTATTATACCCAGACATTTTGAGTATATGCTCACTGACAGAACTGTTCTCCTCCATCTTGCAGCTATAGAAATTATTGGAGACTTCATATCTCTCAATCCGGGCATTTGCTTGAAATATTAACTTCAACTCCTGGAACATCTCATATGCTCCATGACGTTCAAAACGTTGTTGAAGTCCCGATTCTAAGCCGTAAAGCATGGCACACTGAACTATCGAGTAGTCATCAGCTTTGCTCTGCCAGACGTTCATAACATCTGGTGTTGCTCCAGCAGCAGGCCTGGCACCCAGCGGTGCTTCCAGGACGTAATTCTTCTGAGCAACAATGAGGATAATCCTCAAGTTACGGACCCAGTCCGTGTAATTGCTACCATCATCTTTCAACTTTGCTTTCTCAAGGAACGCATTAAAATTCAACGGAACAACAACACGAGCCATCTATCTACAATCAACATAAACAAGCAAGATACTATCAGGTACTAAGTTCATGATAAGTTTAAGTTCAATTAATCAAATTACTTAAGAACTCCCACTTAGATAGACATCCCTCTAATCCTCTAAGTGATCACGTGATCCAAATCAACTAAACCATAACCGATCATCACGTGAGATGGAGTAGTTTTCAATGGTGAACATCGTTATGTTGATCATATCTACTATATGATTCACGCTCGACCTTTCGGTCTCCGTGTTCCGAGGCCATATCTGCATATGCTAGGCTCGTCAAGTTTAACCTGAGTATTCTGGTTGTGCAAAACTAGCTTGCACCCGTTGTAGATGGACGTAGAGCTTATCACACCCGATCATCACGTGGTGTCTGGGCACGACGAACTTTGGCAACGGTGCATACTCAGGGAGAACACTTCTTGATAATTTAGTGAGAGATCATCTTATAATGCTACCGTCAATTAAAGCAAGATAAGATGCATAAAGGATAAACATCACATGCAATCAATATAAGTGATATGATATGGCCATCATCATCTAGTGCTTGTGATCTCCATCTCCGAAGCACTGTTATGATCACCATCGTCACCGGCGCGACACCTTGATCTCCATCGTAGCATCGTTGTCGTCTTGCCAATCTTATGCTTCCACGACTATCGCTACCGCTTAGTGATAAAGTAAAGCATTACATCGCGATTGCATTGCATACAATAAAGCGACAACCATGTGGCTCCTGCCAGTTGCCGATAACTCGGTTACATAACATGATCATCTCATACAATAAAATTCAGCATCATGTCTTGACCATATCACATCACAACATGCCCTGCAAAAACAAGTTAGACGTCCTCTACTTTGTTGTTGCAAATTTTACGTGGCTGCTACGGGCTTAAGCAAGAACCAATCTCACCTACGCATCAAAACCACAATGATAGTTTGTCAAATAGACTCCGTTTTAACCTTCGCAAGGACCGGGCGTAGCCACACTCGGTTCAACTAAAGTTGGAGAGACAGTCGCCCGCAAGCCACCTATGTGCAAAGCACGTCGGGAGAACCGGTCTCGCGTAAGCGTACGCGTAATGTCGGTCCGGGTCGTCTCGTCCAACAATACCGCCAAACCAAAGTATGACATGCTGGTAGGCAGTATGACTTATATCGCCCACAACTCACTTGTGTTCTACTCGTGCATATAACATCAAACCATAAAACCTAGGCTCGGATGCCACTGTTGGGAAACGTAGTAATTTCAAAATTTTCCTGGTGATGCACAGCAACGAGAGGGGAGAGTGTTGTCTACGTACCCACGCAGACCGACTGCGGAAGCGATCACACAACATAGAGGAAGTAGTCGTACGTCTTCCCGATCCGACCGATCCAAGCACCGTTACTCCGGCACCTCCGAGTTCTTAGCACACGTACTGCTCGATGACGATCCCCGGACTCCGATCCAGCAAAGTATCAGGGAAGAGTTCCGTCAGCACGACGGCGTGGTGACGATCTTGATGTTCTACCGTCGCAGGGCTTCGCCTAAGCACCGCTACAATATGATCGAGGTGGAATATGGTGGCAGGGGGCACCGCACACGGCTAAGGAACGATCTCAAGGATCAACTTGTGTGTCTAGAGGTGCCCCCCTGCCCCCGTATATAAAGGAGCCAAGGGGGAGGGGTTCGGACGGCCCTATGGTGGCGCAGGAGGAGTCCTACTCCTACCGGGAGTAGGACTCCCCCCCCCCCAATCCTAGTTGGAATTGGATTCCCCGAGGGGGAGAGAGAGAGAGGGGCCGGCCACCTCTCCTAGTCCTAATAGGACTAGGGGAGGGGGGAGGCGCGCGGCCCATCATGGGCTGCCCCTTCTCCTTTCCACTAAAGCCCACTAAGGCCCATATAGCTCCCGGGGGGTTCCGGTAACCTCCCGGTACTCCGGTAAAATCCCGATTTCACCCGGAACACTTTCGATATCCAAACATAGGCTTCCAATATATCAATCTTTATGTCTC